>NC_143581.1:53634849-53937706 GCF_048544385.1 Mastigoproctus giganteus | reverse complement strand
TTTAGACTGGATTGCAGGAAGTTTTATTTTTGCCAGTGAGTTATAAATTACTGGAATAAGTTACTTACGTGGTTGGTAGAGGCTGACAATTTGTTTGGCGAAATTCAAAAGTCAGCTGGATAATTACCTCAGGAGGAGGGAAAAGTTTAGGTTGTCCATTTCCTTTTTTATTATTTTTTTTTATTTTTTATTTTTTCTCTTATTATTATTTTTTATTTTTGGCTGGTGCAGCATAAGCTATAGGCTTCCTTGCACCATGTGGCCATTGCTAATACTAATACTAAATAAAGTATCTAATACTGGGAGTTATATAATTTTATGATAACTGTAAGGAAACAGAGGAAAAAGGAATTCTTGCAGATAAAAGTGAACAAGGCAGCTAAGGCTGATGGAATCTATCCAATTATATTAAAAGGACTCTAACCTTTAGCTATAATACCGAGAGCATCCATGGCTTCAGGGAAAGTCCCTACAGATTGGAGATGTACAAATGTCTCTCCTGTTCTTAAGGGGAGGGGTAGTAACTACAATGAAGTGGGCAACTACAGCCCTATAAGTTTGACTTCTATGCAAGGAAAATTAGTGTAATTAACAGTTAAAGTACTGCCAGATCATCTTGATAGGAATGGAGCTGTATTGAAATCACAGGATGGATGGATGGATTTGTTAAAAGGAAGCCATCTGACCAATCTGATTAGTCACTATGAAGTTGTCACAAAGAAACTGGATGCAAAGAATAATTTTGACATCATATACTCAGATTTCAATAAAATTTTTTGATAGTTTTCCACATGAGTAATTATATAAATTTCAACAATGTGGTATTAGAGGAATGTTACTACTATGGTAAAGAGATGATTAACTGTCAGGAGGCAAAGAGTAGTTATAAATGGACACTGCTTTTAATGGACTAATGTGAAGAGAGGAGTAACACGGTTTGGTGCTCTCTCATTATTATTTTAAACATTTATTAATGATACTGATATAGATATTTCAAGTTTTCTATGATACAAAGGTGAGAAGGGTGGTTATGTCATTAATCAAGATATGCTACAAAGTTGTTGGAACAAATTTAAGGAAGTATTTGACTCTTTTTTTTTTTTTTTTTTTTTGATGATGCTGAATAGACTCATTTCCTTGCATCATTCAATGCTACTAAAGTCAAGATAAACTAGGGGAGTAGGTTGAAAAATAGCAACTGAGGTTTAACAGTAATATTCCAAGAATAATATGACATTTCAGTAGCACTAAAATGAAGACAGTTGATAAGTAAAAGGATCTAGAAATAATGGTACAGTCCAACACGAATCCTGTCAGCGGTGCAGACAACTAACAATTTTGTAATGTGTTGGAAAAACAACAGTTCATTGGGTTCTTTTATTAATATACAGGAACTTTGCCCAACAGGGACAAAGGGGTGTTTATCTCATTGTGTAAAGCAATGGTTAAGGCTATATGTGGAATACCGGATGCAAGTGTGGAAACTTAATTTCAGGCATAACATAGATCTTTTGGAAAGGGAGTAGAGTAACAAGATTAGCTGAGGGGGGGGATTCACGAAAGGTTACTTACAAAACAGACAGGCCTGTAAATTGCACTGTCTGGAAACTAGATATCTGTACAGTGATCTGATTGGAGTGTTGAAAGCTTTAAAAGGTTTAAGTAAACTAAATGCTGGTATCATATTTACTCTTTCTCTGATGAAATTATTGAAAGGAACAGATGCCTTCAAAATGATGCAAGGAAACAATTCCTCATATCATTTTGCTAATACAGGAACTCCTCGATTTACATAAGTTTTTGCCAGCTGGTGCAAACTTAAAAAAATCGTGGAAATAAGGAAATAGGATGTATGTAGTATGTTTGATTAAAGTATTTTGAAATGAATGACTCATATTTAAGATAGCATATGCATTATTGATATTTGAAATTGGTTGTTAAGTTACTAAAATTTTTATGTTTGATTAAAATATTTTGAAATGAATGACTTCTATTTAAGATAGCATATGTATTATTGTAGATATTTGAAATTGGTTGTTAATTAAGTTACTAAAATTTCAGTATATCTTTTAATGGAGATGTAACAGAGACATAATTTTGGTATTTTTGAAATTAGTGGATCAATTTTCTTTAGAATCTTAATTTTTTTTTTTATATATATATTGCAGGAGAAAAAGTTGGCCAGTGTAATTAGATTAACATAATTCATGGTATAATATGCATTTCATATTTTTTGCTTACAAAAGATTATTCATGAAGTCTGGTACCATGTCTCAATCAAGTTTTTATAAATTGAGATAAACTTTTTTTTAATCCTTTTTTTTCTTCTTCTGCCTTTAAAAAGCTAAGCATTTAACAATAATAAAAAAAAACTAATATAATAAGCAAGGAAGTTATAATATATTATACTTTTAAATTTCAGAATAACATTGGCATGGTGAACTTGGAAGTGGAAAAAGGAGGTTGAATTGTTATATTGTTAATTTTCAATTCTTTCTATGTATATAGTAGTTAATGTGTGTAAATAAAACTATGCTGAAAAAAAAACTGGAACTACATTTTTTTTGTTAAGTGTGCGAAGATTTGGTTAGGCTACCAGCAGAAATATATTAAAATAGAATTATAGAAACTGCTTTGGTGCAAAAACAAAACAAGAAATTTGGGATTAGAATATAAGGTTAAAAAATTATTAGCATGCCTAAGTACATGTAAATGAAATACAATATGTTTAAACAGATGCATAGAGTTTTTCATTTTGTGTTATTAAACGAAATTCACAAGCTTCATCTGGTCATATAACCAAATAAAACAAAATTGACTCACTGGCGATCATGATCTTCGGAATGTGAACTGTGGGTAATATGGTTTCTTTTTCTGTTTTTAGTTCTTTAATCATGTATGTGGCATCAAAAATCTTTTTTTATAAGACTGAGAGTTCATGAAATGGGAGATTATTGTACACGTAATTTACAAACAAGATGTACACTTGCCTTAGCTACTCTGGGAGATTTATTGAGTTCAATCCAACCCAAAAATTAAGACTTCCACCAAGTGTCAAAAGCCATCAACATAGTTGATAGAGTACAACATGGTTGATAAGTAACTTGCACAAAGAAATGCAGATTATTTATATTAAAACAGCAGTTAATTATGAAAATTTCATCCTTAGAAAAAGACTCAGATTTTCAGTTACCACAGTATTAGCAGACTGAAATTTTAATACATTTCCTCTGAAAAAGGGATCAGTTGCATGTTCAAATGCCTCATCACATAATTTCCAATGTATAGTTATTTGTGTAGTGCAGGTAGGTAGCTGATTAAAAAGGTATAGGTTATAGAGCTAGAAACAGTGACTTCATTTACTTAATTTTTGTTCTTATATCACTGTATATTTTAAGAACCAGGACAACGGAATAATAGATTGCTGTGCGTTAAGCAGTTGACTGTTTAAACCACATTCATGGGTTTAACTTTTTTGCCTCTTGCTCCTATTATTAAACTACTTATGAATATTAATAATCAGCTTGTGGAGATTATGAGGGGAAGGAAATGTATTATTTTAAAATGGCAGTGCTAAAAGAGTTACTTGACAAATACACTTATAAGAATGAAGCAAGCCTTCCATAATGTTTTTGGACTTCAGAGATTGATACATAGTTAAGAAATCCTAATTATTTATTAGTAAAGAACTGGAGTAAATAAAATGATAATTAATGCTACTGTGCATTATAATGCTGTATTGTTGTCCTAGGGATATGTGATGCAGCAATGTGCTAGGCTTAGTCATTTCAGAAACAATGTGGTTATCATGAATTGCCCTGAAATTACTTTGTTTTTAAACAAAAAACATCAAAAGATGTGAATATTATTCATTACAAACTCAAAAGCACTGCTGCAACAGACTGTTTTGATCCTTACAGGAATCTCATGAAATAGCTGGTGGTTTCAGTTAGCTACTTCACACTGAATAATATGAAGAGGCTAAACAAGCAGCCAAGTGTTTGTGGGAAAAAAACTTCCAATAAGTACATGTGAGAATAATCCCTAGTACTGGGCTTATTAAGAATGTTGCTGTTGCAGATAGGAACACAGCATCAGCAGGTAAGAAAGGTAATGCAGAGTAGTAATTATAATCTGTCAACATTAAAATAAAAAAGCCTGCTACTTTGGGTCAACACAGTTCACTACTAGGAGTTATACTAACACACAAAAAAAATGTTTAATCAGAAATTTTTCTTTAAACACTGGCTGTTGCTCACATTTAGAATCAATTTATTATTTACCATTTGGTGCAAAGTTACTAAATCAAGGTCACTTGTTTTCTAGTGAGATTTGAATAAGAGTAAACACAATCGTTTATAGCAATGCTATAGAGTTCTTAATGAATAAAAGATTCTCTCTTTTAGTGATTTTATTCATTTAAAAATGAAATTAGTAATTTTAGGCTGACTCATGGCCAACAGTGTTGTTTCTGAAATCAGTGTCAGCCCAACCCTATTGCTGTCTCAGGAGGAAACAGCTATATTATATTTCTGTCACGAAGACTAATATAATACAGAGTAACGTTAATATCTATAAGTTTTTTTTTTTTTATTGTGAAAATTATTTACAAATACATAAATATAATTAAACAAAGTGAGGGTATATTTAATGTAAATTATACACTTTATCAAAAAATGATATTCAGTAACAAATAAATGCAATAACTATGTAGCACCATCAGTTTAAAAAAGCTGTTCTATTAAAGATATTTCCAAATATAGGAACCAATATATAGGGTGTTTTGACTAAAAGGCACCAGATATCTCACTTATTTTCAGGTTTAGGCTATTTTGTTGTCATATTTAGACTGAAATTTTGAATTTGTTGTTAAAAAATAAATAAAGTATTATTATTTCGATTTTATGATGATTTCTAAATTAAAATTTTGCCTAATCTATTGCTTTCTTCTCAATGGGAAAGGTATTTCTCTACCTTTTGGTTTAGTCTAAAAATGTCACTGCTGTACTGAAATTAATCTGAAAAAATAATAATACAATGTCGTAATATGCAGAGGTGCGACAAAAACTGCCAAATGTGTGCGTATTGAAGGGCGAAGATCACATACACCTGTTGCATTTGTTTAGTTTTTGATTTAAACAAAATTAGTTTTACATTTCAGAAGTATACTGATGATGCTTTCAGGCTAAATCAAGGATGCAGAACAACTTTCCCATTCAAAATTTAATTTAGAAATTGGAAAATCTAAATGGTAATATGTAGTTAGATGTTTCTGAATTTGATGTTAATATTGTTCAAAAATTTTAGCAATGAAATTGCTGAAAATGTTTGAATGTCATTTTTTAATATATGGCAAAAAAAAAAGTCCACAGGGAAAACAACCTAAGCCTAAAAATAAGCAAGACAGTTCCTTTTAATTGAAACACCCTATACCCACACACACATTATACATAAAAAAACTGAATAATGAACCAGCACCACAAGTAAGCTGTTTTACTGACAGGAAATCACAAGATCTAAGAAAAAAATTATTCTGCTTTCATTGTCACATTCACCAGAGGAGCTGCTTGTTGGTCCACCTTTATTTTACGTCCATTTACAACAAGCATAACTGGAGAATCTACTCGTATATTGGTAAAGTGGAATTCCTGGGGGGAAAAAAAATATATATACCAATGCTGTTTGAAAGTACTTAATAGTGTAAATAGTTAAAATCTTAATAATAGGTATATCTACTGCATGCTCTTTTAATTAAAAAAAAAAGCTGTTAATAAAATATGTGCAGTTAGTACTTTTTTAAATACTCACTATTTTATACTGTTTATCACAACATGTGGGATACACTTAAGGAATGGATCTGGACCTAAAATCAAAAAAAAGCTGATTCACCTTGTTTCTGGGTTACCACCATTTTTGTGTTCCAGAGATTCTTTCCGCAAACTGAGTTAGCATAGTTGTTGTTTGGTTTTTAGGAGCATTAGCAACTAAAGCCATATTGCTCTGGAGATATGCGGTGGTCATTTCCTGACTTTTCTGCATCCCCCGTATTTGGTGGTCATGCGCTCGAACCCCAGTCTAATCAAGAAGCGTGTGCTACACGCTGCTGCTCCTGCCCACCTGGCTACGGAGGCATAGTTCGCATAGCTGGTTCCATTAAATTGTTTACAAACAATGCTGAATGAGCTTGTATAGGACTTTGCTGTATGGGTGACCCCCACTTAACACTGATAATTCGTTCTGGAAAAACAGAGTACCGCATTCCCATAAGGTAACATATGTATTTGTGAGTTGTGGTCAGTGCCATAAGATATTTCCTAATCAATAATAAATAGTGAAAAGATGCACAAATGTTGGTCAAAATATTTAATATTCAAATATTTGTACATATGAAATATTCTGCATTACATGCATATATAATTATGTGGTAACTACTTACGTATCAAAATTAAACTTAAAATTCCAATTAAAATCATGAATTTAATTGATCTAAGTTGATTTTAATTGATTTAATATAATTGATGAATTTAATCATGAAAAATGTGTCAATTTTGGCCCTCTTCCTGGTAAACTAAAAGGGGTTTTAATTTTAAGTCTCCTGTAGCGTTACTACCCAACAATAAAGTCAACACCGATCCTTCGGCACTTTGAAACCTTGCATGTTTTTTTTTCTTCTTTTGATATGAAACTTCTTTTAGGCAATCGTTTCCAAAAAAAGTCCTGCTTCATCTATGTTAAAAACTTGTTGAGAAGTATAGCACCCCTCTTCAATAATTTTAACAAGTTCTTTTTTGAAAGTTTCGGCTCCTTGATCTGCACTTGCGGCTTCTTGGATTTTAAATCTATTCAACCAGCCCTTACTAGTTTTAAATGGTTCCACATTTTTTTTTTTTTTTTTTTTTTTTTTTTTTTAGGTGAGTTTTCTTCAGCTCATCATATAGGCTAATCTCTCTCTCTCTCTCTCTCTTTTTTTTTATATATATATAATATTTAACTTAATTGAATAAAGTCTCTCCATTTCAATCTTAATAGCCGGCCTAGCCCTAGCTGCTTGCAGTGGAACAGCTGTCTTTCCTGCTGCTAAAATTAATTCTTTATTTTTTATAATTGTTCTTACAGTTAAACTTGCCAGTCCTAAATTATAGCACACATCTGCTTGTCGTTGATTGGAATCAATTCGCTTCAAAACGTCTAATTTAATTTTCAAATTCAATCTTTTTCTTACATTTGTAGTCTTCGTACTACATCCAAACGTTGCTTTTTCATTCTTATCCGCCGTTATTAACTCTTCGAAAATGTAACTGCGTTGGTTGCATTAATTATGATACAATGTTCGAGTAAGCTGTCCATTACACATTCTCTACCTAATACTGTACTGAAAATTTCTCAAGTGTGTGTGGGAAACGTTTTAATGCTGTTTTATTATTCATTTTCAAGTCATCGACTCCATCAAATGAAATGATTTCATTAAATATGCCAAAAATGCAATCTGTAAAAGAGCGTTACAGTGATTTGTGACAGCGTTATAGTCAGATTTGTGACATGTTATAATTTAAGAACAGCGTTATAGTGAATCAGCGTAAAGCGAACCGCATTATAACAAGGGCCTGCTGTAGTTATGTAAACAAGATCCCATAGTGTTCTTTGAGTGATTTCAGTTAGGTCTGATATGGGCACTACATTTGGTGCTTGTTATTAACATTTTGATACTGTGCATTTGTTGTGATTATGAAGGCTTATTCAAATCAAGATATTAGCAGACATGTCTGCCATATCTCATGCATGCTAGATGCAATGAAAAAATGCAGAAAACTTTCCTAATTGTCATGTGCCAAATATGAAACCTCTCAGAGAATACATGAATGCTTTGCAGAAACTGGGTTCATTTAGAAAGCAAGTTTTAAATGGTGGTAGACACACCAGAACTGTTGATTGGGAAGAACAGATCCTCAAGTTAAAGAAAATGGTGATAGCAACAGCAGAAAATGTGGGACACATGACTGTGTGGAGGATTTTACAGGACTAACAGCATTATCCACATCATCTCCAGAGAGTACAAGGACTTACTGAAACTGATTTCCCAACAAAAAAATGGTGTGGTTAATTTTCACAGTGTTCATTAATGGACTGAAGAAAATCTGCATGCCACTGTTCAATCAAGACATCAGCAACAATTCAGCATGAATACATGGGCAGGAATAACTGTCAACAATTTAATTGGGCCTATTGTTCTGCTTGGGACATTACTAGGAGCATCTTAACTGCAATTTTTTAAGAGAACATTTAAATGAGTTGTTGAAAGAAGTTACACTATGTGATTTATGCACCATGAGATGATTTATGAGATGGTGCTCCATCTCATTTTAGCCATGTCACTAGAAACTTTTTTGGATGAGCGATTCCCTAATAAATTGCCTGGTCTGCACACTTCTTGGACCTGAATCCACTTTGGGACCATTATTTATTCCACACCAATTGAAATGGTGTGGAACTTATGGAACAAGGCTGCCAGCAAATCCGACACACACTTGGAACTGTTGAGCAGGTCTATGATGAGACATCTGCAAGCTTGTATTCAGGCTGGTCATTTTGAGCATTTTCTGTAAACACAAACATAAGCAGATAGTTGTTGTAAGTCAGAAACAAGGCAAAATCAAACCTATGTTTACATTATTTTTTTTTGTCATTTTTATATCCTAAATCCATCCCCAAAGGGGGGATGGGTCCACATGTTATGATATAAACTGTCCATTAGCCCAGAATGATTCGAGTGCAATATTTATATTCGCTCTCTCTCTATATATATATATATCTGAGAATATTTTAATACATGCAAAGTAAGGCAGTTTTGTTAATTTGCATATCACTTTATAAAAGGTGCTATTCTGTTTCAGTGAAGTGTAATGCACCTGGATCTACAATAAATTTAAAATATAGTATAAACGGGAAAAACTAGATTTTAAAGAAGGCTTCATTGCTGTATGAAGTTAGTACAATGTTAGTTTTTCACCTCCTCGAAATACATATTCTCAATCTACAGGCTCTGTATCAAAAATAAAATAAAATCAAAATTTTGCAAAAAAAAATAAATTGTAAAATGTTTTGATATATACGGAAATGTCTCTAATACTAATGAAATAAGTCTGACCAGCTGCATACATCAGGAGCAGCAAATATGAATTGCATGGTTGCAGTTCCAAAGAGGTCTGATTGTTGGATGCCCCTCAGTTATTTGTGTTTTCTACAGCCATTTCGTTGAACCATTTTTCAAAATCAGATGCAGCAAACACTGTGTAAATATGGATAACATGACAGCGAAGATGCAATTTTTTGGAGACAGGTCAAAACTGCATCAGCTGGAGAAACCAGACTCGGAAAAAGAAGGAACTTAAAGATAATTTAAAACAAAAATAAAAGCAAGAAATTACTTAAAATATCAAAACAGACTCAAAGTGTGTGTGTGGGGGGGGGGGAATCAGTAGTCCACAGCTGCCAGTGTCAGGGCAAATGTTTATATTGCAAGCACTGTTCAGAGGAAGAATAATTCCTTTCTTGAACTTTTTGGGACTTTTTTTTTAATGCTGTCACTTCTGACAGTGAATTTCACTTGTGAGATTTCATGTATAGAAATGTGGCAGCTGTCTGGGAACACTGCTTCCTCTGTCATGGCTGTCCTCAAATACAGTACACTACACATATACACTAGACTCCCGCTAGTCCAAACTAATTGGGACCGAGCCCTGTTCGGATTAGCCGAATAACTGCAATAATGCAGAAGCAAGCAGTAAAACAGGTCTGGTTTATTAAGGAATAAATGTATAGTAAGCCTACTAGCGTTTGTACGTGAGCGTAACACACCGGAAGCAAACCCCCCTCCACGCTATGACTAATTGCATGCGACATTGTGCATTAAACGTGAATGTTTATATCTTCGCTCTACATTACATTTTATAGTTTAGTTTAGTTCAGTCTGCTGCCACAATGGCCACGAAACGGAAACACACAACGTGTACGTTGAAAGATAAGCTGGAAGTTTTGAAAAGGCTGGACAAGGGGGAAAGTGCAACGAAATTAGCAATAGAGTTTGGAGTGGGCAAGGCCACAGTAACTGACTGGAAAAAAAACCGCGCAAAGATCGAGCAGTTTTGTACCCCTACTTCAGAAAAATCAGTTGAAAATCGACAAACAGTAAGGCCCTCAACGTTTGACAAGCTTGATGAAGCCTTATTCACGTGGTTCACTCAGGAAAGAGGAAGGAGAACACCCCTAAGTGAACCTCTTGTTAGAGAAAAGGCCATTCATCTCAACAAACTAATGAAAGGTGATGAATCATTTAGTGCGAGTACCGGTTGGTTTGATCGCTGGAAGAAGCGCCATGGGATTCGCCAGCTAACGATCACCGGGGAGCAATTATCAGCTGATCATGCTGCAGCAGAGAAATATTTGGGTGAGTTCGCTGATTTGGTATCACATTATTCACCTCAGCAGATATATAACACTGATGAGACAAGTTTAAATTTTAAGGCTTTGCCCACAAAAAGTCTAGCATCTCAACAAGAAATGCGTGCCCCAGGTTTTAAAATGAATAAGGAGCGAGTGACGTTGATAGCTTGTAGTAATGCTTCAGGAAATCACAAGCTACCTTTGATGATGATCGGTAAATCAGCGAAGCCGAGAGCTTTTAAAAATATGAACATTAACAATCTTCCAGTTCATTATAAAAGTCAAAAAAAAGCTTGGATGAACAGACAGCTTTTCATTGAGTGGTTTCATAATCAATTCGTCCCAGCAGTGAAACGTTTCAGCAATGAAAATGAATTGCCACCTCGTGCCATTCTCCTCATAGACAATGCGCCATCCCACCCAGACGTTTCCGAGTTGACATCAGGGGATATAAAGGCAGCTTTTTTACCGCCTAATGTAACACCGTTATTACAGCCCATGGACCAGGGGGTGTTACAGTCTATCAAGCTTGCATACAGAAAGAAATATCTTAGGTCCTTGATAGAAGATAACACCAATTCACTTTCTTTACATGAGAAAATGAAACAAGTGAACTTAAAAGATGTTGTATATTGGGTTGCTGAGTCATGGGAGGGTGTAACTGAGCAGTCCATACAAAGATCATGGAAGAAATTATGGCCCTCTCTCAGCTTTGTCGATAGCTCTGACGAAAACAATGACATAGAACAATTAATTCAGCTCGTACAGGAAATTCCCGGGTGCGAGGAAGCAATAGAATCTGACGTTAATGAGTGGATTGCAGCGGATGGAATAGGTCATGAAAACCTGTCGGATGAGGACATCGTGGCAGCTGTCACCCAAGAAGACTCCAAGCAGAATGATGACGAGCCTGGTGTTTCTGCGGAACAACTTGTGTCGCACACAGACGCGACAGCGGCCCTTGACCTCGCTTTACGCTACTTAGAACAACATCCCAGCGCTACACCGGCAGACTACATGTTTATGAAGCGGTGGCAAAACATAGCATCATCTAGCCGATTTTCATCGTTACGTCAAAAGAAACTAACAGAGTTTGTTACTTCTGAAAAATGACTTTTGTTCCTGTTTTGGTGTGTAAGTATAGATCTGTAATTTTAATAGGCCATGTCAAACACTGATTTATTAATTTTGTATTAGTATAGTACTACAATAAAATACAATTGTTTTGTGGAATTCTAAATGTTTTTGTACCATTAATGCCATTTAAATTTAACTGGAAAATACAAAAAACGTATATTTTGCGAACTAAATTTCCTCTCCGCCGACCGAAACGTGTTCGGATTAGGCGGATGTTCGGATTAGCGGGAGTCCACTGTACCTTTGCTCTGAGCAGAAAGGAAAAGTAGCCAAACAGATAGGAGAAAAAGAAACAGAAAGAATGTAAAAATAACATAAAACAAGCTGCTAGTACCCTGCAAGAATGATCATGTTTCATTTTGTATAGATATCAGCCATAAAGAGAAGAGATAAATATCTTAATCAGTGTGAAGAACACAGATTTGTTGATAACTAAATAAGAGCGCACTTATCAAATGAGGAGCAACAGTTTTAAAAATTGTTTTTTTTCCCTCACACCATGTCATCTATGATGACATCCCTCTCCCAAGCAACAGCCAGGAACCAGTAGTCTAAGAACCAAGATGCAAACAAAAGCATGTTCCTCAGTCATTCCAGTTATCATTTTAAAACATTAAACCACCTGTAGTGTAAATAAATTGCTTCATTAGAATGTAGTATAAGGTCTCTATTTCTTCAACTCTTTTTTTTTTTGCAAGTGGGTTTCTGGACTCTTTTTTTACTCTTTAAAAAAAAAAGAGTTAACTCTTTTTTGCAAGTGTGTTTATAAAAATACAACCTGGAATGAATTTTTTCAAGGAATTTGGAAATATGTAAAAATTGAAAAAAAAACTATGTATATAAATGATTTTAAATATACTTTTTCCTATTTTGACTTTACAGATGAACATTAGGATGGGATTATTGTCAAAAATAAAATCAAAATTTTGCAAAAAAAATAAATTGTAATTACTTTTTTTTTTAGAGTAATAACCTCTATGTTTATATATGTATTACCAACATTTGGTTATAAGAATCAATCTTGAATGCCTTTGTGATATTTTTCTAAAACACATTTCTGGAGATCACTATCACAAAACAATAAAAACAATTTGAAGTTTCTGGTTTATTGAGCTTTTCTCTTAGTGCAATCTGTGTGTATTATAAACGGGTAGTAAACTCGATCTTATTGCATTTGCAATAATACGGATAACTGGAATTCTGTGGGTTTTTATTATGGTGAAATGTATTTCCCCCTCACTGAAATCTTCAATCATATAAAAAATATAAATAAATTTTCAGAATCTTTTCATTCCTATTTTTTAAGCTTCATACACTTGTTTTCTGTATCTCACTTGTGCATATTGTGTTAGTTGCAATTAGTGCATGCTGTGTTCTTTGTTAATGATTGATTGCTTATCTTTTTTTACTGATAAATTTTATAACCAAAAAAAAAAAGTCTGAACAGAAATATCAATTAGTTAGTATGTAGATTACAATATTAATTAAACTATGTAGGTAAGAGTAAATTTATTTATTTTTTTTTGCTAACCTGTAAAATTCCGATTTTTACATATAATTTAATTTTGTTAATTGGTAAGGTAATAAAGTGTAAATTCATGCTTTATATCTTTACTTTTATAACCTGTGGATAATATTCCTCCTATTTTCTCTTATTAGAATCACTGTTTAATAGAATGAAAATTCAATTTGCAAACATGATCACAATCACCGGTGCTTACTACAAATCGTATAGTGAATGGTATTTTATTATGGAGAGTCCATCGTAAAGTGATTTCATCGTACAGTGAAGCAATTGTAAAACAGGGGTCCACTGTATATATATTTGTAAAAATTTTTAAATATCTGACACCTGGGCATTGTCTGATAAAATCTGACTGAGTGTGTAAGGTCAAATGGGTAAGAGATGTAAAACATATATACTGTTCATTGATAAAATTATCACAGTCAATTAAAATATGTTTTATGGTTAAAATGGTGTCACAAGACTGTGTCCTATGTGGAGTTCAGCAAGAACAACTTCCACGCTGCTGACTGAGCTATCCAGGTGGGTAAAGTGCCTGCCTGGCAACCCAAAGGTTGTGGGTTCAAATCCCGCCTCGGGCTTGGATCAGAGTAGAAAAATGCAAAAACCTTGCATTTTTCTACTCCACATATGGCTACAGAAGCTATATGTGGAGTAGGAATATGGCTACAGAAGCTGATGCGCCAACAACTAACAAAAAAAAAACACTTCCACACTGCGATTCCTGTGCAGACTAGACTGCCATGTTTCAATTACAGGCTTTATCTGATGTAATTTATTTGTTGTCTATTCCATGAATCCCGCCACTGGGAATATATCTTGTGTATTATTTGCCTGTCAGTCTATATAGGGGACTGACAGGCAATGATTATTAATGGGACTTGCAGTGGCTGTGGTATCAGCCAAATCATTCCACATAATCCCAATGTGGCTAGGAATCCAGAATGTCATTTTTGATCACGTTCATAGAGAGAGTTTATCTTCTGCCAAAATCGAGACAGAACTGAGTGAGAGTTATACCTCACCAATGATAAAACCTGCGAGATGCTCAGAGAATCAGAATAGCGAACCGTTGCTATTCTGGCAAGTAATCGTGTGATCCAAGGCTAACATTAGCATTAGTAGAGGCATATGATGCAAGAAAGCAAGCTTATGCAGCACAGCCAAAAACAAAAAAAAAAAAAACACTTCCATTTCACCCTTCCGTTCATTCGAAATACCTGTCCAGCTGAGCCTTAAATTTATTTAGGCCATCAACTTCCACAACAAGGGATGGAAATCTGTTCCACCAACCCGTTGGCTAAAGGCAAATTTCCGCACATCTATCCTACATCTGTCTTTCCTCAATCTGAATTTATGCCCTCTCAGGTGATTATTCTGAGCAAGAGGAAGAATCCCATCAGCATTAAGCATGCTCAAACCATTCAAGGCTTTATACACCTCTATCAGATCACCTCGCCAGTGCCTAGTCTCCAGACTCTGTAATTTGCAAAACTTAACCCTTTCTTTGTAAGAGCAACTCTTTGTTCTATTCACTAATCTTGTTGCCGTTCTCTGTACTCATTCCAACAGCTCTACATCCTTCTTGAAATGAGGCCTCCAGACCTGTATACAGTACTCAAGGCGTGGCCTGACCATTGCCTTATACAAGGGAATAATCACCTCCTTATGCCTGCTAGAAAAATTCCTGTATATCATTGACAAGACACCATGAGCTACTCTTGCAGCCTGTCTACACTGCTCAGAGAACTTCATATCTGCCTGCACAATTACCCCCAGGTCCTTTTCATTCTCTACCACTGTCAGTGTAGTACCACAGAGTTGATACGTTACTCTGAGATTACTGCTTCCCATATGCAGTACTTTACATTTGTCAATGTTAAACTTCATTTGCCACCTCTCAGCCCATCTGCTCAACCTTTCCAGATCCTGTTGCAGCAGCATAGCGTCAGTAGTATCCTTAACAACCCTGCCAACCTTTGTATCATCTGCAAACTTGGACATAGAGCTTGATATACCATCATCAATATCATTTATAAATACAGAAAACAATAATGGACCCAACACTGAACCCTGAGGGACTCCACTAATAACATTAGTCCACGATGAGCAATGTCCATTGATTACCACTCTCTGTCTTCTCCCCCTCAACCACCCCTTTATCCATAGCAGCAATTTGCCTCCAATGCCACACTGCTCCAATTTGTGCAGCAGTCTTCCATGTACAACAGTATCAAAAGCCTCTCTAAGATCCAAATATATAATATCAAAGTTATTCCCTGCATCCAGTTCTTTTGTGACTGCATCATAGTATCCAATCAAATTGGTCAGGCAAGACCTGCCCTTAACAAAACCATGCTGTGTGCGAGCTATAACTGAAGTCTTGTCTAGATGATCCTGCAGTGCTTCTTTAACCAGTGCCTCCATTAATTTTCCTGGAACAGAAGTTAAGCTCATAGGTCTATAATTACTTGTGTCAGCCTTTGATCCTCCTTTGTGAATTGGGGTCACATTTGCACATCTCCAGTCTATGGGTACCTCCCCCGAATCCAAGGAAGCTCTCATAATTATGGCTAAGGGTTTGCTTACTTCCTTTGCTGCCTCCTTTAATATAACTGGATAGATCCCATCCACCCCAGGTGCCTTTCTTGTGTTTATCTTCAACAATTTCTCCTCCACTTTACTCTCAGTTATTACAAGATTATCTAGCTTACTGCCAGAGTTGAATACACCTCTGGCATTCCCCTCGCTGAATAACTCCTCATGTGTGAATGTCAATGCAAAATATTCATTTAGTTTGTTAGCTACCTGAGCAGGATCATCAACAGTTGAACCATCGATATCAAGTGGACCAATCTGATTCATCCCCTTCCTTCTAGAGTTTACATAAGTAAAGAACTCTTTGCTTCCTTTGCCAAAGATTTCTCGTAATCTGCATTCGCCTTCCTAACCTCCTTTGTAACTCGGTTACAGACTAGCTTATATCTATCATAGGCGTCTGTGTCACATGTTAATTTATATGTATCCCATGCATTTTTCTTCTCTGCCATATGTCTCATTAGTTCATCTGACATCCATTTATGCCTAAACCGTTAACAATATTTCTTAGTTGGTATGTAAAGCCTAGTAGCTTCCAAGATAAGTTCTTTGAATGCTTCCTATAAACTATAACTATAAAGCTAACTATAAACTAACTATAAAGCATGCAGCTCTGCAGTGGAAATACTGCATTCACGGAGAATCTGTTCGGATATTGTAGTGTCTGGAAAGACAGCAGCAGATCCTACATATTATTCCGACTTCAAACCATCAGTGTAAACCAGCAAGATTCAGAAAGTTCAGCTTGGTGTGCTGAATAGAGCTGCAGGTAGACAGATGATGGAGTAACACACTTTACCAATCTGGAAAGGGAGCATGCCAGGGTGGAAGGGATTGCTTTGGTGATTGTGCAACTTTGTTGTCTACCATGATATTAAGCTCTCTGAGTAGCTTTTGGATATGAATTCTGAAGGGACGATTGGCAGCCTGATGGGTGTTAAATTTTCCCATCGTGGCTCAAAAAAGATGGCCACGTAGGATGGTCTGGCAGAGATTTCAGTTTTAAGGCATACTTTACAAACAACTGCTTACGTCGAAGTGATAATGGTTCATTTGCTTCAACATATAATCTCTGGATAGAAAATGTTTGAAATTCTCTGGCAGCAATACAGATAGACTGATGATTGATGAGGTCCAGCCATCAAAGTACATTGTTTCTGGTGGATGCATATACTTGGGACCCATAATCTAGTTTAAATCACACAAGTGCACGGAAGATGCGTAGTAAGGTGCATCGGTCTGCATTCCAAGATGTAGAGGAGAGAGCACGGAGAATGTTCAAGCTTCTTGTGAACTTTGTACAGAGTTGATGGATGTGTTATAGATAGGTCAACTTTTTATCAAATACGAGTCTCAAGAATTTTGTGTCTAGCACTATCGGAATAGCACTTTATCCAAGCCTCAATTTAGTCTACACTTATGACAAATATGTACACAAACAGTCTTCTGTGGTGAGAACCTGAATCCATTAGCAAGTGCCCAGGAATTAAGGCAATCAATGGTTTGTTGCAGTTGTCTTTCAATAACTCTTATGTTGCATTTTTGAGAAAATATGCTAAAGTTGTCAACATAGAGGGTGGGCACTGTTTACAGATGGAAGTTGTTCTGTGATAGAATTTACTTTGATGGCAAAAAGGGTAACACTTAATACCAATCCTTGCAGTACTCTGTCTTCTTGGAAAAATGGATGGAGAGTGAGGATCTCACATGAACTTGAAAGGACTAATTAGCTAAAGAAGTTTTTAATAAAAATGGAGAAATGTCCACTAAGACCGAGGCTATACAAGTCTTTTAAGATGCCAAATCTCCAAGTTGTATTGTACACTTTCTCCATATCAAAGAATACAGACACCAGATGTTCTGTATTCTCTGAATCAGAATCCATCCAAGAATGCATCTTGGATGGATGTCTCCAGTCTAATTAAATGGTCCAGAGTGGACTGGTTCCTTCAGAAGTTGCACTGCATGCTGGAGAGTAGGTCGTTTGATTCTAAACAGCAGAAGAGGCAAGTACTAACCATTCTCTCCAGGATTTTGCACAAACAGCTAGTCAGAGTGATAGGATGATAATTAATAGGAATTTTAGGATTCTTTGCCTTGTGCCAGGCATCCAGAAACTGCTCTTCAGTAAAGATTCTGTTATATAGAAGGAGCAGATGATCCATAGATTTTGGTGAAAGGTGTTTAATCATTTCATAATTGATGCCATCTGGTGCTTTTTTTTTTTTGGTTAGTTGTTGGCGCATCGGCTTCTGTGGCCATAATGCACCTCCCAAAGTTTTTTGCATTTTACTCTGATCCAAGCCCGAGGCAGGATTCGAATCCGCGACCGTTGGGTTACCAGGCACGCACTTTACCCACCTGGCTAGCCCGGTCGGCGCCATCTGGTGCAACAGCACTTGCCTTAGAGAGGGTTAATGCTGTTCTCAGCTCCTGTGTGGTAAATGGCCTGTTGTAAGGATAAAGGCCCCTTTGATGTGAAATTAAGTGCCTGTTTTTCACTTTTCTGTTTCAGGAATTCCGGGGAATAAGATGTCACTGAGATGTTAGAAAATGTTTCCCCAAGAGCTTTGGCTATTGCAGTTGGCTCTGCAATAGTGCATCCATTAATTTTTTATTATTATTATTTTTTATGAAACCCCAAGTACTAAAAGCCTCAAGTACCAAGTAGGTATTAGAACTTATAGTATTTAGTAGCATGCATGGCTGAAGATTGAGAAGATGAAAGAAGATACTTGCTGACATCAGACTTGAATTTCTGTAGATGAAATATATACAGGAAATACGTATGAAAGAAGGTTGTTCCAGGAAACAGAAGTTGAATAAATACATTATATTCTAGGATCGATGAAGGGTGAGATGTATATTTTCCCTTCATTTCCCAGATTTTATCCTGACCACCTTAGTATCTAGTGCACTGGGTAATTGATGATGTGAAATGGATCTGTGATTCTTTTTTGACTCTGATAGTGGAAGTAGCAAACTTTGGCATGTGCAGGCTGTTAGATTGACAGTGGTAGGATATTGTTAGAATATTTCCCAAGCTTTGTTTTGAGCCTTTTTTGCTGCTGTGCATTCTGCATTCCATCAAGGTTTGGGAAAAGGTGGAAACTTTGAAGATGCTCTCGGTATGATTGATGGTAGATGCAGCTGTATGAACAATACTTTCTGTGATGTACGTCACAGAAAGTATTGTTCATACAGCTGCACAGAAAGTTAAACATCAATGGTATGTTTAACTTTACCAATTTCTCCTGCACTTTGCTCTCCATTATTACAAAATCACTTAGCTCCCTGTTAGAATTTGGTAAACTTCTGGCATTCCCCTCCTTGAATAATTCCTCATGTGTGAATGTAGATGCAAAATACTCATAGCTGAGTTTGTCAGCTATCTGAGCAGGATCATCAACAGTCAAACCATTGATATCAAGTGGACCAATCTGATTCATCCCCTTCTTTCTAGAGTTTATACAACACAATACAAGTAAAGAAGTTTTTGCTGTTTTTCTTTGAATCCTTGGCCAAAGATTTCTTGTAATCTGCATTCACTTGCCTAACCTCCTTTGTGACTTGATTACAGACTAGCTTATATTGCTATAGGCTTTTGTGTTTCCTGATAATTTACATCCCATGCATTTTTCTTTTCTGCCTCATTAATTCATCTGACACCCATTTAGACCCATAAACTAACTTTGAATGCATTCATATAAAGGTTTCAATCAAAAAAAAAAAAAAAAATATATATATATATGAGTGTGTGTGCACACCAAAAATACATACATCTGAAATTTATTACTTAGAGTATCGGACACAACTCCACATAAATTTAGAGCTGCAAATTGAAAATGTATTGGATACTCAGTATAATTCAATTACACCTTAGTGAGCTAATGAGTCACAACTACTTAACAATTGTGCTCTATTTTGATGACAATGTTTTGAACCCAAGCTTTTTTCAAGATGTTGTTATTTGGTTTTTATGAGCATTAGCAACTAAGGCCATATTGCTCCGGAGATATGCGGTGGTCATTCCCTGAGCTTTCCGCATCCTCCGTATTTGGTGGTCACGGGCTTGAACCCCGGTCTAATCAAGAAGCATGTGCTATGCACTGCTGCTCCTGGCTACGGAGGCGCCCTTTTTTCAAGAGGTTCTTTCTCTAATCCCCAGTAAGAAGAAAAAAATTTTATTTTTTTAAAAAGTACCAAAATGAAACCTTTCTTCTTCTTAAATGAGATGAAATGTAAATTAAAGTATTACATTTCATTACTTCACTTACCAAAAAAAAAAAAAAAAAAAGTAGCAAATATTTAGCATCCAATTTTTTTGGATGTTAGAATAAAAATACAGATACAAATACATAAAAAATAAATAAATATTCATATGGATCAAATTTTGAGATGTAGACCAGAGGATACATTATCCAAAATAAACTTATATAAGAAAATTCACATTCAGATTGCATGAATATGTCTATAGATGCAAATGTGACACTGCATAAACTAATAAGCAGGCACAAGTGTTCACCTGCTTATTAATTTATCACAGTTTCGTAAAATCAAAGAAAGAAAAAAACACAAAAGTGTATCCAAGAAAAAATATTTTAACTATTTAGTTCTTTTATTAAATTATCAATGAAAAATACCTTTTCTTGATATTTAACATTAACTACTTCTAGATATGGTTCAGCTATTGCTACTGAATCGCCAATAATGACTCCTTTACCCATAGCCAAATTATAAACTGTAACAGAAAAACAGGTTTCTTCTTCATCTACTACACAGAAAGTGCTATAAAAAAGAAAGCATAATTAAACTAAAGGAACTTAAATAAAGGCTTATCTAATTTTAACAGACCCATTCACTGTAATAAAATAATGGAAATAAGCCAAATTTATTGAAATTTGAAAAGTAAACCTTCATCATCCAAATTTGTTATGCTAAGTGGTTGTGCAGGTCACTATGATAGTACAAATCAACCTTCACTACTGGCCTTCTATTCACTATTTTCTACCACTCATTTCTTTAGCCCCAGTCAGAGTAAGCCCTCTTCTAATGCTTGCTTGATGCTATCAATCCAGACTAGTTGTAAACCAGTAAGCCTAGATACAAACCAACCTTCCTGTTGGTTTGTATCCAGGCTTATTGTCATTCATTTTTACTTTGAATATATGTTTGGCTAAACTCCCATTCTTCCATCCTTTCTACAATAACTATACCATACCATCTTAAGTTTGTTCCATTTACCTCTGACTGAATATTATTCACCAAAATATTTTATTTCTTCATTTGTAATATGATAATTCCATTGCTTCAATCTATTTTTCTTAAAACTTTCATTTCTAAATTAAATAAAAACAAACTTTATTTGATGTTATCAATACTGATTAATCAAAATGTACAAGTTAGTGCACTTGCATTGGTTCTGTATATAGCCAAAATATGAAAACAAGAAGTTTGTATGAAAGGCATCATTATATCACATCATACGAAATCCTTCACAATGAATTTCCTGTCTCTTATACCTTGAATAAGTAACACTTCCCAAGTAGAGAAATCTATCTATCATTACTAATTCTCAGTTGAGTATCACTACCCATATGGCAGTGTTTCAGAGTTGGTAAACCCCTCACTAGTGGATGAGCAGGTACCCAACGTGTAAGAGCCAACAACCTAGTTGTGACTTATTTACTAACTCACATATTTAGTTAAAAATTTTCATAACTCAAAGCTATGGAAACCCTAGAATTTGTTACTTATTCTTGGTTGAGTACCACTACCCAGATGGCACTTTTTTCAGAGTTAGTCAATCCCCATCAGTGAATAAGTAGGTAGCCAAAGTATGAGCTAACAACCTAGTTGTGATTTATTTACTAACTCACATATTTAGTTAAAATTTTCATAGATGCTACGAGAAGCCCTAGAATTCTACAAGTTTAAATTTCTCAATTTGTAAATAAGTCACAACTGAGTTGTTGGCTCTTATACCTTGGGCACCTTCCCACCCATTGATGAGGATTCAACTAACTCCAAAACAGTTACATCTAGGTAGTGGTACACAACTGAGAATAAGTAATGACAGACTAATCTACTCAGGAGGTGTCATTTATTCAGAAATAACATCTCTCAAGTAGAGAAGCTATAAGAGATAAGAATTTCATTAATGATGCATTTTATATAAACTATGGTTTGTTTTCATATTTTAGCTACTTACAAAACTGATGCAAGTGCAGTAATTTGTATGTTTAGTTAAAATTTTGTAGCTTGATTAATCAAATTAAACACTATTATACCACATGCAAGAAACTGCTGTAACTGCAACAAGTTCAGCTTGGAGATGTTACTGCCACCTATGTCCAAGCAATTAACATCATAAAATAAATTAGTTTCTAAGAGAATGATGTGGGAATAACTAATTCTAAGAATCGGATTAAAAACATCTATTTTGGGCAAAATGATTGGGTTTATTGAAATAAATGAAAGTAAAATCTTCATAAAAGCATTCTAAAATCCTTGCAGAGATTGTTGTCAAGTCTTGAATAAAGAAATGTCTGTAAGTAACTGGCCACATGGTATCTCAATATACTGGCAAAATATTTTGGTAGACTATCAAGATTGGAAGTTACTAATATTATTGGAAGTTACTCCATATTCAAGACTTTACAGTGATTTTTGGAAGTTATTGGAAGTTACTCCATATTGGAAGTAATTCAATTATTATTGAATTACTTCCAATATGGAGGATTGGAAGTTATTGGAAGTTATCGGAATTATTGGAAGTTACTTCAATTATTGGAAGTTTCTTCATATTCAAGACTTTAGTGATTTTCAAAAGAATTTAGAAACATAGTCAGAATTGTAATTAAAACTTGTTGGTTTATCAGAACATTTTTTCATGAAGTTTTTTTTTTTTTTTTTATCTTTATTTATTTCAATAAACTTGATGATTTCATCCAAAACAATTTATGACAGGTGCAACTGCAGCCCAGAATGACACAAAGAAACTACATCCGTGCATAAATCCAAAAGTAAATAGTGACACCTACTCTTAGATAAGAAATGACAAATAAAAGAAAGTTTGGAGGAACAGTAACAACTTCATCAGGGAAAATTAGTAACTGTGAATTTCAAAAGAATCGTGTTTTCACTCATGTATAAAAGAAAACTGATGATGGATGCTACAATGCAATCATGAACGACATCATCATATTTCAAGCTATTCCTAACTGGTCACCTGGGCCTTAGCCCATCTACCAATATTTCATAACTGTTTATTTGTTACAATTTTCTTAGGTCAATCAACCTCAACAAAACAACAATTACAAAGTCTAACTTGACTTATGACAACAAATTAAAGAAAGCACAACCTTTAGCCTCGCGGGGGAGACGGCGTCTCCACCCCCTCACGAGTTTCCGTCCCCACCACGAGGAGGTAGGTTGCCCTATCTAGCAAACATTGTCTGACACCTCTCAGACTAAATAATAATACAATTTCTTTCAATACAAATTGATCTTACAAAATTATCTCACAATCAATGCATACACACACCGGTCCGGTCCCTGCAAACCCCAACACAGATGCCACTGTGACTGACGATCCCAGTCACTGCTGGGAGAAGTCTTTTTTTCCAATCACTGGAAGAGGAGAAGCCCCCCCGCATGACACCACTAATCCTGTTCTGTACGTCTCTTTATGGTATCAACCGCTTTTAGATATTCTGGACATATCCGATTATTAGCATCATGCTCAGAAGGCATCCTCCTCCGCCAACAATTTACACATTTTGGAGCTTCTGCTCTTTGCGTACAAGACTTGAATGTATGTCCACTCCCAGCACAGTGACTGCAGAACTCGCCCGCGTCACAGTCCCGGGCCACATGGCCATACGCCATACATTTGTAACATTGTGTTGGAGTCCACAACTCCCGGACACGGTGTGAACTCCAATTTAAAAATACTCTAGAACATTTCAACAAGTATCTTCGTATGCGTGGGGAAACCTCCACCACTACATTATATCCTGAGGAATTCCTTGCTTTATTCTTTGCTAGTATTTTTATTTCAGAGAGCACTTGGTCCTTATTGTCAAATCCATCCACCAAATTCCTTTCCCATAATTCATTATTAAAGGACTCACGATCTACATCAGAACTAATGTCGAAAATAACCAGTCTTGGAAGTCGGCGAAGGGGCCTTTCTACCTCCATTCCGAACTTTTGCACCTCCGTGCATTCTTCAATTTTCTTAACATCCAGCTCAGAAGCAGTTTCGATCATAACCCTTTTGTTTCGTATGGGACGAACTGATACTACCTTGACATTAGTTAAAACCGGTGCAACTCGTGCCATTAACTCGGTCTTTACTTGGTCACTGGTATTATATCTATCCGCATTAGCCTTCACTATAACTGATTTATTCTTGGATCTAATCTCACTCGCACTAGCCGCCTCTACATATGATCTTAATTCAGGAACTTGTTCTACTTTCCCTTTTTCCATTAAAGTATTCAACTTAGTCTCTAGACTCGCACTAACTGCCTCTGCATATGATCTTAATTCAGGGACTTGTTCTGCTTTCCTTTTTTGTTCCTTTAAAGTGTTCAACTTAGTCTCTAAACGTACATTCCGTATAGTCAAAGACTCCACACACGTTACCATCTTGTCCCAATATCCCATTACAATATTCAAGTCGTGTGCACTCGGCTTATTCAAAGCCGACACAAAAAGCCGTAGCTTAGTTCTATAAAACTCTAATTCCTGCAAGGTAATAGGTTCTAGGTTACACTGTATCTGTTTCGAAATCTTCTTCGTAACTATACGTGTCTTTTCCTGTGAACTTTTCCCCTCTGGAATCCTTTTCTTCTCAGATGGTCGACTCAAGACCTTTTCTGATTCTTCTTCACTCGAAGACTCGGAGCTTCCCTCCGAAGACTCTGCCGAAGATTCTTTTCCTGACTCCTCCACCGGAGGAACAGGGATCTTCCTTCTCGTTTTTGGCATGTATCACAAAATTTAGATCACACGGAATTACAAAAAGAACCAACCAAAATAGGCTCAATCTGCCAGCTGAGGAATCACCTCAGCTGCCCAGCCCAGACCACTAGGAGGAAGAGCCTCTTCAAAATAATTTATTGCACAGGGATCAAACAAAACAGCTGCACTATCAATTGACAAATCAAGTCGCAATGATAAAGTTCTGACCAACTATTCAATAAATCATTTGGCACCTGGGCCTAATCATGAACGACAGAGAAAACTAAAGACACATGCTTAAATATGGTTGCATCCTCTAAAACCTGAAGTAACTAATGCAAATTTTGCCATTAATTGACAAGCCTAAACAATATTCAAATATTTCTTACAATTTTATGATGCATAATTGCTGGAACTGAGACAGCAGTAGTACCTTGCAAGTTTTTCTTGCTGCCCTATTTTCTCACACATGGTATAATAATGCAATGTTTAATTTGATTAATTGCATGTCAGAATTTCTAATTTTTGAACATTTCCTTTATTATTGCTCAGCTCCAGTTTGAAATATGAAACAGGCTCAAAAAATGTTATAAACAACTAATTTTGCCTTCTAGCAAATTTCTCTTTCACTTCAAATGAATGTTTAACTGGCTTCCTACTTTACTTATTCTATTATTTATTTTCATGTCTAACTTTCCATCTTCATTAAACTGTTCTGAGATAAATAAAATTACTAACTTGTTCCAAGTTTTTGAATGTTTCCTCACTGCAGATTTGCCAGTTTTATACAAACTTTTTATTCCCATTACACATTATCCTTGATGCTATATTTTTCTAAAATTTGAAAGAACAGATTTCTTAGGTACTCAGCCATATGCTTCCTCACGAACAACAAATCTGAACTATAGGTTCTTGTTATGTTCCCAGACTTTTCTATAAGTTGTCTTTGTGTATGAATCTGATTCTGCTAAGGGGCATCTCCATATTCAACACACGACAACAATATCTATAGGGATTTTGAAACACTAAAAATTGTAATTAAAAATGGTTAGGTAATCAGAATATTTTTGTCAAGTTTTGTTACGTTCACGTATTTCAATAAACCCACTCATTTCACCCAAAATTTACATTGAGTGTAATGGTTTTTACTCTGATCCTGGCATCGCCTGTTTGGCCTAACATCTGACTATTCTTTCCCAAGATTACATTCAACAATACTTTTAACTCTCTTCTCTAAGATACTTGCATAAATGTTAGCTGGCACACTAAGCAATGAAATTTCTCTGTAATTTCCACAATGAGCTTTATTTCCCTTTCTATATATTGGTACAATTACTGCCATGCTCTAACCTTCTGTAACTAACTTGTCATTCATAAAATGACATCTGAATAATATGATGTACTTGCTCCCTCCCCATGGCACTATTATCTTTCTAGCACAGTTTCTAGTATTACCTTTCTCCCTATTCTCAGACTTCTGTCACTCTCGGCATCTTTGAGGGAAAAACATTGTGCATGCAGTATACCAAAAGACTAATTTTCATTAGTTTCAAGGGAGTATATCATAATCTAATGGTATCCCATTAAGAACTTTAAGAAACTCACAGCACCCCAAAGTGCCATGGCACACTGGTTGAGAATCACTGTTCTAGCCTTTAGCATTTTTAGGGTGATTTCATCTACTTTTGCTACTTTTCAGTAATTTATATTTTAGAAATAGTAATTGCCATAAGGAAATCATCTAACTTGAATCCCTCTCCCTAAGAATATACACTCAATCACTGAATTGTGACCACCCTGTCTGTAATGGACTATGCTACATAGCTTGGAGCATAAAAAGCCAAACAATTTTGTAGTGCCAGAGCAGTGGTAATTTGCACCTGGTCGTGCAAGTAAATGATATATTAGCACTTATGAGACGTAGTAAAGATATTATTGTTATTACCTATATGGTGCAAGGAAGCCTGAGGCTTATGCTGCAACAGCCAAAAAAAAAAAAAAATTCCCTAGTTACCCTGATAGAGAGAGAGAATTAGAAGGGAATCATCAAAAAAGAGAAGAATTATGATATCCAGCTGAGGACCCTGGGTGTGCCAAGCCCATACTCACCAGATGTGAGCCCCCGGGGTTAATATCACAGAGTTTCAAAAGGGTATGGGTGTGGGAGCTTGTGCATCAGGTGCTTCCATATCAGAAACTGCATGTCTTGTCGGTTGCCCGTGGCCCACTGTTGTTAAGGTGTACAAAGAATGGTTGAGCCATGCAAAAGAATTTTAAAGGGTAGAGGGCAGAATTATTTGTTTTACTTTGTCATAACCCTTTTATCTGCAGAAAACAATTCATTAAAATTTAATACAGTGGGTTCTGCTTATAAGAATCGCTGGTTAACTGAATCAGAGCTTTATTGAATCAAACCTTGTAACCCTGAACCCTTTATACATTGCAAAAAAATTCAGTTTATTGAATTATAAAAGATGATAAAGACATATAAAACCTGTGATTTTTCGGGTTTTCTTTCTTTCTTTTTTTTTTTTTTTTCATTTTCATCGGATTACACTCTTAAATGATCAGGTAAATCTGGAAGGAGTGAGTGAGTGTGTGTGTGTGTGTGTGTGTGTCAAGACCCAAGCAACGTTTTACAGGACATCTGTGGGAAGTAATCACTTGATAGTTTTTAAGTCATTTGTTAACTGCTTCTTGTCTCCCCTTTCTGCAAATCAACTAATGTGTTGAATGTATGTACATTAACTAGGTTAATTTTAGAATGCCAGTGACAATAGTCTTTTCAAAAAGCACACTTTGTTAAATTTTGACCAATCCTTTATTACTCAGTGAATGTTTTAAGATGTCATGTAAAACGTTAAAAAAAGTGCTTGGTACATAATAATTTAAACTTCATTTAAATTTATACATTTCAATACCAAAATAGTAAGTAAAGCACAACCCTTAAAATATTAAAAATCTACTTTCTTCACTAGCTAACATGTGTAATAGTCTGAATCAACGAAATCAACAAATATTCCTGTCAGAATATTTGTTGATTTTTATTATTTCATGTTTTTAATTAATATTTCTATATATAGTATATATGTATAACTTTTATTATAAATCAATAAATGAATACCATATATTGTACTGTATTTTCTTTAGTCCAGATAAAATAGTATTATTAAAACTATCCCCAAATTATCTTCACCTGAGAAGGGGTTAAGTCAGTAAGGCTAAACTCTCAAAAGGGGTACACAATTATTATAAGTTTGACAAACACTGGTTTATGGTGGCAGAGCATTCTTAAGTGATTCAGATATGCAGCCATCTCCTACAACCCCTATCACTACCTTCTCAACAGAACTTAATGGTTATGACCAAATATGGAAGTGCCACCCATCAATTTGGTTGTTTTCTTTTTTTTAGGAGCATTAGCAACTGAGGCCATATTGCTCCGGGGATATGCGGTGGTCATTCCCTGACCTTTCCGCATCCTCCGTATTTGGTGGTCACAGGCTCGAACCCCGGTCTAATCAATAAGCATGTGCTACGCACTGCTGCTCCTGCCCACCTGGCTACGGAGGCACCTGCCACCCATCAAGTCTCCAAAGGATGTCCCCAGGAGTCAGTCCTAGGCCCCCTGTTCTGGTCCATGGTCATGGACGAAATCCTGACACTGCAATTGAGCACTCACAATTGATAGCATTTGCAGATGACCTACTGGTTGTCCATGCTGATACTTGTGCCTCCCTTGAGGTGAGAAGCAATGCTGCCCTTAGCAAAATCCATGAATGGTCAACCCTCCTCATGCTCCACATTTCACCTGAAAAAAACCCAAGGCATACTCATCAAAGGAACTCTCAGTCCTACTAGTCCACCCCCAGTGAAACTAGGAATCATCCCCAACACCATGCTTTCATTTTACCCCCACCTGGTTCACCTCTCTACAAAAATTAGAAAATATGCATCAATGATCCAATGATTGCCAGAATCTCAAGGTGTGACTGAGGACTCAGATGCCATGATCTTATTAAACTATACAAAGCCATCTTCCTTCTGGTTGCATGCTACAGTGCGGGTGTATGATACCAGCAAGCCATCACTCAGAGGAACCAACGCAAGCTGTGGAATCTCCAGAGATACATTCTACTTGCCACCACATGCACTGTTAGTATGTTGACCCTACATGTCCTTGATGGAGCTTTGCCACTACATCTGGAAGTTATCACTCAAGGGCTTAGCTACTGCCATCAGAAATCAATCCTTGCTACAATTCTCAAATTATAATCTAGACCTCTTCATCTCAAAAAGG
Source organism: Mastigoproctus giganteus (assembly GCF_048544385.1). Lineage (NCBI taxonomy): Eukaryota > Metazoa > Arthropoda > Arachnida > Uropygi > Thelyphonidae > Mastigoproctus > Mastigoproctus giganteus. The sequence continues at coordinate 53,908,736 of NC_143581.1, read as the reverse complement.
AGAAAAAGAATATCTCAGCACATCTTATTCAATACTGGCAAAACGAATGGAATCGATCAACTAAGGCAGTGTAACAAAACTATTTATTCCAAATGTGACACTCACCTATTCTAAACCTCCCTAATGGTTCTTCCTGGGGCTCTATGCCATGTATACAATCACTGGCCATGGATCACTCAACTCCAACTTGAGCGGAACAAAAAAATCCACTCTGCAATTGTGGTATGCCTGAGGACTGGGAACATGTCCTTTATATTTGTCATCATTACCATCCTTTTAGATGCAAGATGTTTCAAGTCCAGTCGGTTCAGCTATAACACATTTTAGCAATGAGAAATTGCTCCAACGCAACTGATATATTAGGGAACAATGTGAGTATAATGCAATTTTCGTGTTGGCTCATGCACGATTTCGTGTGCAAGTAACACCAGGTGAACACAAAACCCAGCACCAAGCTGAACATAGCGAGCTGTGTAGCAATACATACAACTTTACATAGCTTAAAAAATGTCAAACATCAAATATGTGATAGCAATAGTTCGCATTTACTGTATTTGCATTGGTCGGAGATACACTGTTGTCATTCACTGTATTCACAAGGTAATAGGTGATGATGTAGTCGGATTCACATTTTCAGGAACTCACATTTTTCTGTTTGAACATTTCATGAGGCGAGATAGCATGTGCGGAGGAGCACATTTCTGGAGGTCACTACCATAAAACAATAAAAACAATTTGCAGTTCCCGGTTTATTGGGCTTTTCTGTTAGTGCAATCTAATTATAAATGGGTAGTAAACTCGATCTTATTGCATTTGTGATAATACGGATAGCTGGAATTCTGTGAGTTTTTATGTTATTATGATGAAATGTGTTTCCTCTTCCACAAAATCTCCAATCATATAAAAAACAAATTTTCAGAATCTTCTCTTCATTCCTATTTTTTAAGCTTCATACTTTTTACTCCATATTTCACTTGTGCAATTTGTGTGTGCCATGTTCGTCGTTATCTTTTTTACTGTTTTAAATTTTACAATCCAAAAAAAAAAAAAGTCAGTGAAAAGAAATATCAGTTAGTATGTATATATTACAGTGCTATATTTACTGTAATATTTATTTATTTATTAGAAATTTAAGATGTTTAAACCTATGTTAGCAATTTTATTGGGATTTAACTTTTTTTAGTGTTTTACTTACCAGACTGAACATTTTTTTTTGAGTGCTCTACCCCATCCCTATTTTTCCTGTAAGCCCTGTTGTTTTTAATGTGTGAAATACCATAATACGGAGATTTTTAGGAACACATATACCACGTTATAGCAGAACTGACTGTACTATGCTCCTCTTCCTTGCAGGGAAGAATTCTTTTTTTGTCACAAACAAAGAGCACTATACAAGGAACTGTCTGCATTTGTCCAGGCCGTATTTTCATACAAAAGAACAAACCTCACAAGAATTTAACTCCCTTAGCCATACAAAACTATGAGTGGAAAGACGTCATTCTGCTGCCTTAACACTACATGAAGACATTGCTGGTGCCCTGGCTATTGGGCAAGGAACCCTTGACCTTTTCACCCATACCCTGTTAAGTAGGTCAGGTACTGCTGACATCTGTCTTCAGGTGTGGGATGCCAAATTGGAACTCTACTTTGCACTCTAGCTCTGCAGTCTTTCTACTTTCCCTGTAGCTGGGTGGGCTTCCCAGCCCAGGGAGATCCAACTCTTTGGTCCCCCCCCCCTCTCTCTCTCTCTCTCTCTCTCTCTCTCTCTCTCTCTCTCTCTCTCTCTCTCTCTCTCTCTCTCTCTCTCTCTCTTTCTGTGTGTGTGTGTCAGAGGATGCTTTCTCTCCTCATCTTTCTATTTCTTACCCACTTTAATTCCCACTCTCTTACTATTACCCTTGCCCACACTTTTTTTTTTTACTTGAGCTCCAACCAGAAAGTTCAGGCAATCCTGGTGGAGACTAGCCAGAGAAAATGGACTGCCTGGCTCACCTTCCAGTGGTACTGGTGGCCCTGTGGCCAAGTAGTCAGAAACACAACACAACTTTTAACATAAACCACACACTACACTCAATTCTGGCTTTTTACAGAACACTGTATTTCTTTACAAGAGTACTTACGGTGCAGATGTGGGCTGTTGTTGTGGTAATTTCTGGTGCAAGGGCTACTTAGGCCATATTGCACCTCCCAAATCAATTGACTTTACATATGAGAACTGCCTGGAGAGCAATTATAAATTATCATACATTTGAATTTGTTTTAAATAGAATTCAGAGAGATTTGCTTCTTTACCTATGATGCTGTTGAGAGACAAAGGTTCTTGCAGATCTGAAAGGAAGATGAAAGAAGTGCGTCGGGCATTGTCAAATAAGCTACGTTCAATGAGTATATGCTTTACTCCAAGTGGTTGCGAGCAGTGTGTACACTGCGGAGGATCATTTCCTGTACGCAGAAAGAGCTGTGTGAGGTGAGTATGACCTATTCAGGTTCTGCTAGGATTACTTCTCCTTTTCTATTTTTACGAATTTTTACGAAAGCTAGAAGTCCATACCTGTGGTTCAGGTTTTAGTTGAAAAAGCTTGTTATTTGTTTGCATTTTACATAGAAGTGTCCATTGTTCCATACATGTTCTCTATATATTATCTATAATCAGGATATGGGACTAGATCATTTGTTGAGACTATGCTGGAGGGATGCTGTGTAGCTTCATCTGCACATTCATTTCCTGGAAGACCACTGTTGCCTGGCATCCAAGAGAAGGTAACAGTTTGCTGATGCTCACAAAGATCCAGCTGATGTTTTATGAGCATTAATAAAGGATTGTTTGGTGAGGAAGTGCTTTTCAAAGCTAAAAGAGCACTCTGTGAGTCAGTATTTATTTATTGACAGGATGCAGATATGGAAAACTACTGGTGGTGGTGCCTTACCCTAAACACTATGCCATTATGGTTAAGGCAATATGACCGCTACTTGTACTGTCTCATAGGACAGTATTGTACAATCAGCTTTCATGGTTCCATATAAAATCCCTGGCTCAAACGTCCCCAGGCCAAATCTTGCAAAATAAGTCATGATCATTATCCTACATTTTCCACCAAACTTCACTATATATTACAGGTGGTCTGCACGAAATTTTTTATTTGGTATATGCGATACCTAGGTACATCGAATGAAGAAATGTTTCTAAATTGCTTTATTTACGGGCATCCTATTTTAAGTATAAAACATTGATTTTCTTTTAAAAACCATGTACATCTATACAAAATTCTGAATATGTCATTTATATAGATGCATGAAATAATACAGGTAGAAATAAACTTTACTAAGTATTTAAAAAAAAAAAAAAAAAAAAAAAAAAAGAGTTTAAAAGTGGTCCACAGATAGACCAACCTATACAGAATTCAACAAATGACCATTCATCTGCTGTGTCCATCCATCTGATGATGTACAAACTGTGTTCTCTCTGTTGCTGCTACAAAATCTATTACTTCTGTTCTGTATGCCATAAAAACTGGCTATAACTGTTCATCTCATATACAAAGAGGGGTCAATAAGTGAAAAAGATTAAAATTAAAAAAGCAATCAAGAAACTAACCCAAACATATCATTTAATTTCAACACAATTACCAAAAACATTTATACACTTTTCATCACTCCATCAAATTCTGGAGACCCGCAATATTAAAATACATTGAATGATGTCATCTAGTGATACATCATTTTCAACTTCTGTATTGTCAGCAAAACATTTGCTGACATGCTACTGTTTAAGTGGACCAAACAAATGTAAATCATGAGGAGCCAGGTCAGTAATATACGGATGATGATCAAGAAGTTCCAGCTCCAATTCAGTAATGGTCCCTTAGGTTTTTTCACACATTGCATGTGACTTTGAATTGTCTTGCATTAGCAGTACTTACATCTCAGTAGCATGGGCCATTATCTGTTAATCTGGTCCATAAGTTCTTTCAGTTCTTTGCACTCTAGCCCTGCAATCTTTCTACTTTCCCTGTAGCTGGGTGGGCTTTCCAGCCCAGGGAGATCCAACCCATTGGAGGATAAATGTAGAAGAAGAATGCCATAACAGTCACAGAGAATAGTTACCCTTACCATCCCTGCTGATGGGACAGCCTTAAATTTCTTTGTTGGAGCCAAATAGGAGCCAAATAAGGATAATTTGAGTACAGTCTGATAGGAAGCAGAACTTACCAATCTGTAATTTTAAGTTTATAAGCTTTGGATATATGATATCACTGCCTGTCTTAAAATACAATGTTTCCAACATCTGACATGGGCTGACATATTTGTTCTATTACCTGACAAATGGACACGCCAGCAAATGGTGTTCCACATAAAACCTCTTTACAAGAAATCTTAGTATTTTCATCACCCACCCCTTCTAAATGCCTACCTGAATTCACTGCCCTTTCACATATTCCTCAAATCCAGTGATTTCATCAATCTTCCACAGACTATTTTTTCCCATACTGCATGTTGAAGAATACTGTATGTTCATTCTCCTTATGAACATACAGTATTCTTCAACATTTCTTTGAACAATTTTATAAGAATTACTCCATTAAAAGAAAGTAGCAAATTTTACAACTTCTAAAACTTGATTCTCATATTCAAAAAACACTGCAAAATGTTAATTTTTTTGCATATTACAATAAAATTTTAATTTTAAGTTTATTTAATCTTTAACAACTTCAAAAACTTACAAGGCAACAGGGTCACTGCAGACAATGTTGCAAACTACTTTACCTAGCACCACTTTTTCTGTATTAATGCCTGCTTGTAGATCAGACAGCTTTACCTGTTCTAATTTTACCACCTGCCCTCTAGAATTGGTAAAAGTTCCTTTGGAATATGGCCCTAAATGCTGTGGTTTAAGACCCTTTAATAGGGCACGTAATTTTCTAGCTTTCTGACAACCCTGAAAATCAGAATATGAATAAACAAAGAAAGGTTAAAATTATAACAAATGGAAATAAATTATAATGATAGAATTTTTAGCACTTAAAGAAATGCTTTATAGGTTATGTCATGCTAAATTACATTTTTAGAAAACTATTATTTAAAATAAGTTTATTTTCTTTAATAAATGGTTAATTTTATTTATCTAGCATACTCTTAATAAGGTATCCTATGCAAAAGAAGTGAATTTTATTGCTCTTTTCCTTGGTTGTACTTTGGTCCTAACACTTGCTCTAACTGCATCACTGAAATCTTTCTTGTACAAATGAAATCCTAATTTTCTCATTTCATCTTAAATGCTCATCCTCTACTAAATCTTGGTTTATCAACAAATGTGCTGAGGTTGTTCTAGACAATTATAAAGCAAATCATAACTAATATACCCAACTTCGTTTTCTGCCTGCAGGAAGTTTACAGCAGTTGTGAACAAGTCATTAACAAATTCAAACTTGATTTTTAAGTCCAAGAGAAGAATACCTTCCCCTATTCTAAATGGTAGTTGAGCTTAAAACCACTGGTTATAACTTCTGCCCATCCTTATTCCTGCCTCTTTTATATCCTGATGATATTGCAACTTTGTCTTAAGATAAAGCTGATTTACTACACTCTTCCTTGACATCCCCATAAATCTTTTTCTGTGATTTGAACACACAGCATACAGTTCCTCCTGATTTTTTGCAAAAATGTCAGAGAATCCGCAAACCTTCATGTATTTCTTCAGAGTTTATTCTTAAAAACAGCTTTAGGATGAAAACTTGTTTTGTGACAAGTTTTTACATTATTCTACTGGCATGGAAATTCATATCAAGTTGATTCCAAAGAGGGATGACAAATCTTTTTTATTCAAACTGTCTTTTTCCCTAATTTAATTACTGTTTCAACAATCTTGGAAACAATTGAGAAATCTATTAACTAACAAATCTTTCATCATTCTCAGACCTAACTGATGATTATCAATATTGTTTCACCTTGTAAGCCATGTTTACAAGGTGCAGTCATATCATAAAAATAATGAGACTAATTTTTTTTGTGCAGCTTCTGTAGGCTGCCTATGAAGTGGCTAATACACAGTCTCCTTGTGTATTAGCAATATTTGTGCAAAAAATTGGATTGGATCAATCTACTGCTAGTTATGAGTGAGGAAAGTAGCCTGTTTTGACTTAGTCATAAAAATGAGTGATAATTTTTTAGAAAAAGACAAAGCACGCCAATTTTTGTACATTACTAGCAGTACATAGATTATAATTAGTCACTGATTATGATTATTACTTACTTAATTCTCTTCACTCTTGGAGCATAGGACTTCCACAGCAGTTCTTTATCTGATTCATCTTTGACTTTGTGCTCCTTACTTATTTCTTTCCAAGACTTTTATATTTCACCATTTCTTTCTCCAATGTTCTTTTCCAGGTCATCCTGGGCCTACCACTTTATGCATGCTGTGTTTGCAATCATTTTATCTAGGTTTCTTAACACATTGACCAATTCATTTTAATTTTTTTTTAATATAATTTCAATTGTGATTGGCATCTGTTTCATCTCTGACCAAGAGTGCTGCTAACAAATTACAAATTAATTTCTTAGCAGCCCTCTGGGTCATCATCCATGTTTCTGATCAGTACAATAGTACTAATCAGAAACATGGTTGATGACTTAACTGAAAGAGTCCTAATTGGAGATATAATTATAGACATTTAGTTGAAAGAGACCGAATTAGAGAATATAATTACAGTTGGACCTCCATATAACAAAATCAATCATTTGCTTGAAAAAAATCGTTATACAGAAATTTCATTATAAAGAAATATAATCTTTTCAACAATGAAAAATACTGTAATTCAACATTCAGAAATACAGTAAAATATGGGAAATAAATCAGAAATAAGTTGGAATGAATAAATTTTCTAACATTTTACAACAATTAATTTATTAATACACACATATTAAGAAATTACTACTTACATGATGCACAAAATATATTAGTACACTTTTAAGAATTATTTCATAAAATATTTGGTTATTTTTTGTTATACACTGGATTTTACTGTACATCGTTCATAAAAATGTTCACAATTGTTTAAACACTCAATATATTTTCTGGCACATTTTCTTCACACTGAAGGCCTCGACACAAAGTTTCAAATTCTGCCAACATTTCATGTTTGGAAGATTTAATATTGCCCTCATTTTCATCCAACTCATCGTCAATATTGTCATTATCGTCACTTGGATATTCAGCTACTATGACATCATTATCAACTCCTAAAAATTCTTTAAGAACAATTTCTCCACTGATCAAACCTCTTGCTTAGAGTTCTTCCCAAGATTGTTCAATATCTTGTAGCAGTTCATCCCTCTCATCACTGTTAATTGGCATTTTAGCAAAACCTGCTTTTGCGAAACAATTTTTAATCGTTTTTCGTCACATCTTGACTCCACACTTTGGCCAACTCTGATACGCACATCCACAAATCTACAACAGAAGGTTGGTTAGTTTCTATTCTCAGTATAATTTTTTCAGTATGCACCTTCGGTACTGCATTTTCAAATTCTTGATAATGCCTTGGTCCATTGGCTGCAGTTTAGATGAGGTATTCGGAGGGAAGAAAACAAGATTTGCACTTGTAAGTTTCTAAATTACTGAGCGAAGGTGGGCAGGGCAGTTGTTGACAATCAAAGTGATTTTTCTGTTTCTTTCATCATCTTTCTATCAAAATTTAAAATCCACTGTTCAAAAATTTCACTTGTCATCCAAGCTTTTTTGTTGTAGTCCAACTCGAATGACTTTACTCCTTTGAAACATCAGGATTGTTTACTTTTTGCCTATTACCAAAAGCTTCAGTTTTTCACTACCAGCCATATTTGCACCATTCAAGACTGCAATTCTCTCCTTACTATTTTTTCCACTTACATATTTATCACTTTTAAAAGTCAGTATCTTGTTCGGCAAACATTTAAAAAAATAAGACCTGTTTCATCAATGTTGAATATGTCTTTGGGCTCATAGTCCTCCATAATTTTTTTTGTTTCTTTCCAATGGGTACAGTCTTCTTCAATTAAAACCCCACTTTCACTAGAATAACCTTTTCGAGTAAGCCATGCCACTTTTTAAATTTGTCCAGTCAACCAGAACTGGCTTGGAACATTTTATGTCCCAGAAAAGATGCATACTCCATAGCCTTTTCTTTTATTAATGGTGCTGATATCGGCATGTTTTGGTCTCGAATCAACTTCACCCACTTAAAAACGGCTTCATCTACATCTTTATACAGGCATAATTTCGCATGCTTCCAACCGGATCCGATTTCCTCAAACAGTTTGAGAATCGAAACACGGTTTTTCAGAATGATTGACAAACTACTGGCGGGGATACCAAATTTTAAAGCGATTTCTTTTCTTTTAATGCCTCAATCTACACTATTAAGCACTTCCACTTTTTCTACTACACTCAAGGATTTCCTCTTAGACATTGTAAGGTTACTTGCACAGCAGCTAAAACAAAACTGATTTAGGAACCACTTGTATATACCATACACAGACAGGTGAAATTTAGTGAAAGTGTGGATGACTCATTTCTGCGAAATAACAGATGAATTTCCAGAGTAAAGGAAAGTCACTCTCTCCTAATTCTCTAATAGGGTGCTTACAATAGAAAACAGGTTGACTTGAGCCAATGTCCATGTCGGGAATATGCCTTAATCTTTGTCAATACAGGTAGTTCCTGACTTTACAAGTTAATTCATTCCTAGCGCAGGAATTTATTTCCCCTTGGTGTAACGTTAAAAACAGCGGTTACATTCTCAACAATGAAACTTGACCATAGTATCGTTAAATAAAAGTCAACAAAACAATAGTTAATGCTTAAACAATGATTTATTTATCCAAAGAAGTGAAAACACAGCCTTTAAAATCAAGCAAATTATAATAATAAAGAAATTATTTATGCCATACAAATGTTAAAGAATGTTTATTCTTCATCATCATCGACTAAATGCATGCTCCTTGATGGTTCATAGCTCATTGTTGGCTTGACACACGTTTGTTTGTTGGAAGCACAAGGAGTCATCTTCTTTGGAAATGCTTCAAGAGTCGTTTGTTTAGAAGACGTTAAAGTCTTCTCTTTTCTTTATAAATTTCACAATAGCATGCATAAGCATTTTTTAAATCTGTAGAAACTTTTCTAGTGCACTTGAAATTTGAATCTTGTGACTCGACAATCTCAATTGCTTTTTCTGTGTTGAAAAGCTTCATCAAGCCCCTCGAGAGTGAAGGAACAAACAGGAATTTCTTCTGTTAAACTTTCTTCTTCCTCAGCTTCTTCACATTTTTCCATCTCAATGAGGTCTTCATTTGTGAGCTCTCCATTGTGCACTTGAAGCAGATCAGTGATGTCAGTTGTACAAATCCCAAGCTGCAATTGGTTAGCAACATTTACAACCGCTTCTGTTTCATTTTGTATAGTCTCTGCTGGGTCTTGAAATCCTTCAACATTATTGATAAACTGATGACAGAGTTTATTCCAAACACACTTCATGTTTTTCTCTGTAATTTTGTACCATGCTCGTTTCGTTATTTTGATTGCATATAAAATGTGAAATTCTTTCAAAAATTCCTTAAGAGTTGGACCCCACCCTCCTTATCTCTGCCTCAACAAACAAACGCATGCACAGTAGTACTGTATTGTATAACTATCTCACGGTTTGAAATTCCGTATTTATGAATGTTTAGCATTTATTTACTGTAATCAATGTTCATATTTTCGATTTTGTTGATACTTGGAAAAAAAAAAAAAGAACTCGTAAACCCGAAAACTTGTAAAGCGGGAACTGCCCATATACTGGGGAAACATAGGTTAACCGGCGCGACTTCTCGGTACAGTAAAGGCTTTACGGGCACCACTAAATTGTGAAATGCTTTTAAGAATTAAACCCTTTAACTATTAAAAGCTAAAGTTATTAATTCTTAATCCTTTTAGCTCTTAATTCGTGCTTTCAACAGCATCAGCTCTATTGCCTAAAGGAGGTGCGAACAATGCTTACCCAGGCCTCTCGAAATCAGTTTGTTATAAGTGTAAAGTGTAAAGTGTGTTTGGGGTCAAACGGCACCAGGGGTTTCCCCCATCTCCGCGTAGTTTACATTGTCGTGTGATACAGTACGCTGTAAAGGCCAGAGATTTAAAAGTGTATGGATATTGTACATGATTAGTGTTGTGTACCGTTGTTCTTCTGGCCATTTAGCCGCCAGGCCTCTGCTTAGGCCAGACGTTGCCCACACTTTGCCCCATGGAGGCAGACCAGGTACACCAATATTTTAAATAAGTACTCTGGCAGGTCCTGCCACCTAGTTTCCTGAGATTTCAGTGGCTAGGACCTAAAAAAAAAAAAATAAATAAATAAAAAATAAAAAATAAAAATAAATAAATAAATAAAAAATAAAAATAACTAAGTAAAAAAAAAAAAAAAAAAAATTTGAGAGGTTATTGCATGGTGGTTGTGCTAGAATTGTGAGGCCGAAAATTGTGGGCGAATCAAATTTGGCTGTAATTAAGTTTGGATGTGTGGGGCTTTTGCTTGCGTGCAGGTAGAGTGGGAGGGAGACTGAAGGCTGGGGGGGGGCGACAGACAGAAGAATGGAGTCGATAGGGAGGGTGACTCCAAGATTTGGTGGGGCATGCCCATACCCCACCAGAAGGGAAAGTGTGGGTGGCAAGGAGGGAAGGAGACAGAGGGACCATCACCCCCCCCCCCCCGGCCAGGGAAAGGGAAGAAAAGTGGACCAGGCAAGGGCACCAGGTCAGATCGCCAATAAGGCTAGTGTGCAGAGAGGCTCTGCAGTTTCTTCAGTCGGTGGAATGTCATTTTTGGGACATTGTCCCATCCGAGGTTTACAAAGTCCAGTTTATTTTGTAGCCATTCATTGGTTAAGATCCCATCCGAGGTTATTTAGTCCAGTCAGCTTGGATGTGCATTTGCGATTTCATTTTGTTCCTTCTGTTATGAAGTCGGATCCCTGCGGGTTTGATTTGTTCTGGTGGTCCTTAGTGGTGTCGAATTGTTTTTCAGATTATGGGCAGCTTTGATGGGTACTTGCATTCTCTTCATTGCAGTGGTTGCGGCTGGGGGAAGGTCCGTCTTCTGCTGAAGAGGCCCTCAGCGAATTTTGTTAGCGCTTTGTAGCTGATGAGGTGTTCCTGGATGAGGTGTTCCTGGTTTTGCAGTGTGAATCGAATTTCAGTGATGAGCCGGCAGCGTAGATCTTGATACAGGTGACAGTGATACATGAGGTGTTCCCATGTTTCTGTTTGGCCACAGTGGCAGAGAGGAGTGTCACTGAGTCGGAAGCCTGACAACTTGTGTCTGAATGCACCGTGTCCGGTGAGTAGGTATGTGACCAAATCAGTTTGTTATATGGAAATTTTCTTCATTATGCAGAAACTATTTTCAATGTAATGATCAAAGGGAAATCAAAAAAGTTAGCTACATAGAAAAATTCGCTATGTGGAAGTTCATTAAAGTGAGGTCCGACTGTATATGTAAATATTTTGAAGTTATAGTTCACAAAAATAAGCAAATTTATTTTTTGATTGCGGTATTAACATGTACAAAGACAGCATGATTGGATGGCATTTTAACCTGTTATAGACTATCAGCACTTTAAGCCTATTAGCATTTTGACCAGTTGGTATATTGACAAGTTGGTGTTCCCATCCTATTGGCAGTTTGAAGTGTCAGCACTCTGAACCTTTCAGTGTTTTGAGATGTATTTTTTTTAGTGTCAGCAATAAAATACCACTGCTGGAATTTTATTGCTGTCAGCATTTCTTCTCAGTTAACATTCTGACTTTTGGTGTTATGACTTTTGGCAATTTGCTTCCCTTGAAAATTAATGATCAAAACTAGATGGTTTTGGAACAATAATTATAACACAGAAAACCTTGAAATGCCAAAGATTCACAGTGAAATGGCTTCTTCCATGGGAATTTAAGATGGAAAAAACTAGCAGTTGCTCAATCATTATGGCAGATTTCCATATCCATACTGGGAAGGACATCAGCTACTGCTCTCTCAATATATTATTTTTTCAATGTTTATATTTAATTTGAAAGTTACTTTTATTTCTGAATATTTATTAAAACAATGTAGCAATATTTCTTAGCAGTTATTTGAAAAGTAAAAATAGCTTGTATATCTTAAAGTAATAAAGAAAATTATTTAATGGAGGATATCACTTCATTATCTTATGAAAACAATCCTATACCTTTTGATTTATCATATCTTGCACTTTCTGTAAATAATCCAAAAGGACATTAAGCTGTTCTTTAGCCTCTTTCCATAGGGGATCATACAATGAAGCCTTTTCATATCCTTCAAGAGCTCCCTGGTAATCCTCTTCATATTTTAGTGCCTAAAACAATAAATTAATTAATGTTAACATATCATACAATCAGAAAAAAAAAATCCATATAATGTAAACTAGCACAAGCCTATTTAACTGGAACAGAGTACAACACTCATTACCATAACTGTCATTATATTTTTGTATCTTATCACACACACAAACAAAAAACCAAATATGAAAAATGACACTTCTAAACAGAAGGGTGGGATCATGCACGCACAAATGCAATCACTTGTTTTCAATTTTTACATTTAATTTTCCTTTAAGTTTCACAATCTACAGTAACTAACCTTCAACCCTGTGATGACTATTTCACCACAACTGTCAGAAGATAAATTTATAAAAATCTTCCATTTAAAATATTTTAATATGGAATGTGAAATATTTCTTTTAGTGACAATTCGAAGATGTAGATCTCTTAAAGTACCATTTATAACTGACACAATATAATAGCGTAGCTTAATTTAATTTATTATGGTACTCACCTTTTCATAATCTGCGTTGATGTTGGAATAAAATGGATGATAATTTTAAATTTAAGTTAGCGTGAATAAGTTAGAATTTAAAAACAGAATTAAAATATGCGCAAGGAAGTAAAAGTGCACATCTTCGTCCTTGGTTGTCAATGTTGAAATTTAAAACAATTGAAGTTATATAGTTGGAAACAGAAGGCCAATAGCCATAACAAGTGGCTTTTGTTTTATATGTCTTCATTTGGCAATGGTAGAATGAGAGTAAACGTGTGTATTTAAGAAGACTAAGTTCCCATGATGCTTCTGGATACACATGGGAATCTCAGGTGCATGAGATTCCAGACCGGTGCTATGTTATAGGGTAGTTTGGAATTTAATACTTGGAGAGTGGAATGGCGGCGAAACCATTCTATACCTAGGGCTTCATATTGGAAAATTTTAAAACTGGATTTTAATTTGATAATAGGAATGGCTGAATCTACTAAGGGGGTGTGGTTGCAGGATTGAATATGTGTTGCTAATTCGGTATTGGACTGTCCCGTCCTAAAGCTATTGTAGTGGTAGTACACACGTGTGTTTGATGTTTTGGTAGAACCGTATTTTGTAGTGGTGCTACCAATGTAGCAAGCGTTACAGTTATCTTGACATTTTATTAAGTAGATGATATTATTCATGTCGCTAATGTGGTAATTTTGTGTATCTTTATATGAGTTGAATAATGAACCTAATTTATTATAAGATGAGAATGTAAGGGTGATATCGGTACCTTTGAATAAACGGCGGAATTGGTTGGCAAAATTACTTTGGTAAGGGAGGATAATATGTGAATTATTATTGGAAATGTGTTTGGGTGGGTTGTTAATATTATTTTGGACTGTGATAATAGTTTGTTTGATTAATTGAATAGGATATTTCCTAGATATGAATTTACTTGTAAGATATTGTAGTTCATTATTAAGGTCGTAATGTGTGGAACTGTATTTTATAGCATTGTAAATTTGATTATAAAGGACTGCTTTTTTTGCATTAAGGGGGTGATGCGATTCAAAGTGTTAAGTATTTGCCCGTGTGAGTATTTTTTCTGAAAATTCTTGTTCCTAGTTTTGTATTGCTTCTGCATATAGTGAGGTTTAGAAAATTAATTTGTCCATTTTCTTCTAATTCCAGGGTATATTTTAATCTATTATGCATGGAATTAAATTTAATGAAAAGATCATTTATTGTGGATTTGTGCCCTATTAAGAGTATATCGTCAGCGTATCGTATAAATAATTTAATATCTGGGGGGTATGGTTGTAATATATGATTTGCTACGGAGGCTAGGTAAATTTCATATGGGGGGCTGAGATCCCTAATCCCATAGGTAGGCCATAGGTTTTCTGGTAAATCTGATTAAGAAATCGGAAGTATCTGGCATCTAATAGAAAGGTTGTGAGCTCTAGTATGCTATTAATTGAGAGGGTTGTTGTTGTTATTTTGGTTTTTAGGAGCATTAGCAACTAAGGCCATATTTCTCCGGGATATGCGGTGGTCATTCCCTGACCTTTCTGCATCCTCCGTATTTGGTGGTGACGGGCTAGAACCCCGGTCTAATCAAGAAGCATGTGCCACGCACTGCTGCTCCTTCCCACCTGGCTATGCCAATTGAGAGGGAAGTGCAATTGGATAAGGTTTTGTCGTCTGTTAAGAAATTGCATAAGGTTTGTAATGTTGACGGCAAATGTACATTAATGTACAATGAGACTACATCAAAAGATGCTAGGATGTCATCATTGGTTATTGTGACAGAAATAAAATGTCAAGATAACTGTAACGCTTGCTACATTGGTAGCACCACCACAAAATACAGTTCTACCAAAACATCAAACACACGTGCATACTACCACTACAATAGCTTTAGGACGGGACAGTCCAATACCGAATTAGCAACACATGTTCAATCCCACAACCACACCCCCTTAGTAGATTCAGCCATTCCTATTATCCTTAGTAGATTCAGCCATTCCTATTATCCTTAGTAGATTCAGCCATTCCTAAATTTAACATCAATGCAGATTATAAAAAGGTGAGTACCATAATAAATTAAATTAAGCTACGCTATTATATTGTGTCATATTTCTTTTAGTTAATTTTCTTACTCTAAAGTAGATCTACTATAAATATTAAGAGGAGATAAAAGGAGTCCATGTAAAAAGCAGTAATTTTGGAATTCATTGTTTGCTAATGAAGATTCTCTAAAACAACTCTAAAAATTGTGAAACTGGCTTCATTTCTAATTATTTAGTAGAAAGTAATTAATGTAAACATTAATTAGTTCCTAGTAATTTCTAAATTCAAATCAAGGTAAATTAGTACTGTAGTTAAATTTAATAGCCTATAGTCATTTTTAAACAATTTCAGTGTTATAATTGATATTAAAAATCTGTGAAAAAGTCTTCACATAATTTGACTTCAGATTTCCTTAACATAAATCAAAATAAATACATAAGATAAGATAAAGTACTCATCAGCTAATGTAAGCCCCAATTACACTGCCTGAATAACAGAATAGGATGTAAAAGGAATTCATGTCAAAGGAGGGTGGTTTCACGAACCTAGGAACAAGATTATTTTTCCCACAGAACTGGCTAGGTGTTCTGTCTCTGTTGTTATTTCAGCTTCTGAAGAGGTACTTGTGTTATTTACTAGGTTTCTGTAAATAACACTGATGATGATGCCGCTTCATCATCCTAAGGTGATTATTAGTTTCTAGGGTTGAAATCCTCAATTGTTGGATATAAGGTCTTCTAAACTGGATTTTTAAATGGGATTATTAGATGTGAGATGCCCAACAAGTTTCAAGTTACTACTTGCTTGTCCTGTTATTTTTACCAGAATTTCATCCTTAGAGATGGAAACTTCTGCTCAAATGCAATTATAGCTTTCCTGTTGATGGCCTGTGAACCAAAGCATTTTTAAAAAAAGTAAGATTTGAATGACTTTCAGTGGTAACCAAAATCAGAGGAAAGTATTTTGGTGGAGTCAAACTTTCAATATCTTCAAAGAGGGCATAGAAAGCAGGTCTGATTTATCAATTCTTCCATATGTATAAACATGCAATGCTCTTAAATTCATGTATTCACCTAGTAACACTTATGCAGGAGCTGATAGATGCCCTTCAAAAATATCTACTGAATATTAATCATTAATTAATAATTAAAAATCTGAATTTTTTTTCTAGCTTCCTAAATATACTCAAACTTTTATTTGAGACGTTTCAACAGTGAAAAATTATAGCTTACTTGGAATTATACATGCAAAGAACCTGTAAGGTGCCATGCAGCTATTTACTTTTTTTCCATTACGCTTAACATTTGCTTTCAGCTTCTCATAAATAACGTGTACATGTGAATAATATTCTGAAACTGGTATGTTAGCTGACATGTGGTGGAAGCATCTGCTAAGGAAAACAGTTCCTCTTAGTTTTATGTTTAATTGTTGTACAGAATGTGTTTTTTGTCCTGATTATTATTATTGTTGATGTAAATAGTTTCTTGCTTCAATTATTATTATAATTGAAGTATTACATTTATAATTATTTAGTAGAAAGTACCCGTATTTATTTGATAAAGCAAATTAATATGCATGTAAACATAAGTTTGAAACGTTGCACCAACTTTCTTTTTAATTTTCAGCAAATTTTTTTTAAAATAAGACAGCATTTTTAAATATTTAAAATTACAAAAATTGCACATAATAAATAATGCAATCCATTAAGAAAAGTTGAAATACAGTTATACTGCAAGCAGAATTTAAAAAAACTACAATATTTTTTCAAAAGTAAAAAACAAAGTTGGACACCTATCATGTTCTGTGTGACCGTTTTTGTAACAAACTGTGGTGTGACTGCTGATGGGTTAAACTGCATATTTCTACATAGGTAGATCCATATTTACAACTGATTTTGTATAGGGTCTCCTAGTGTTTCCTGGGATTGGAGAAAGAAGTTTTTATTATATGCTTCATAAAAATAATACCAGTAGTGCTGCAGCCTTGATGCTAGCCAGTAGAACCTGATTAACATCAAGCCAATGTTAAGAATATTTAGCAACATTGAAATACTGATACTATTGGTACCCTCCTGACACACACTTCTGCTCTAGTATAAATTGCATCTAAGAAACCACATAAATTCAGAGGCCATCCACAATGTAAAGAGGATGATAAGAAAATTAAATAAAATTCATATGCTTTACTGCATTTGATTTTCAGTCATGGGGATCATTCTGCTCCCAGTGAAGACCAAGGCTGAATACTCAGCACTAAGGCTTGTGCCATGTACTTGCCACAAGCCTTAGTGCCAGGTTAATATTTAACCTAAGGACAAATACCATAATCACAGTTCTGCCTAAGTTGCTAATGGTCAATTAATGTGTTTAAATGGCCATTAGATGTGCCTTTAACCCCCAAACACTGTCCAGTTTTGGGGCAGTGTTTGGGGGTTATGCATAAGTAAAAAGTTATTTAAACAAAGAGTTTTTTGTTTAAATAACTTACTACTTATACATTTCACAGAAATAAATTTAATTTTTTTAAGTGAAGTAAAAATATTCCAAAATTTTATTTCTGAAACAATAATGCTGTTGCATCAAATAAAATTGATGCAACAGCATCAAAAGGAAAAGTTTGATACAAACAATTCAACAAGGCTTTATTTCTACATTCATAACACAAACAACAAAAAAAATAGAAATTTACAGTCTTTTACATTTTTCATTTCCTGCACTTCAATAAGCTTGCTGTCCAAGAACAATTAGTTTATTAGTCAGTAGGATAATAGTCCACCTTTTCTGTTTTAAAAAAATTTAAACAAAAGTTACTTCAGTTTCAAGTACAGTACTTGTTCCTGTTCAAATGTCTTCTTCTTTTTTTTTTTTTTTTTTTTTTTTTTTGTGGCTACATTGTTGTAGTCCACATTGTTCAAATTAATGGTTATCCTATTGTACAGCTTTAAAATGCATCTGGCCTTACCAAAATTAGAAATGCTGCATACTCTGATAGTAAAAAACTATTTAACCATAGACTTTACAGAAACTTACTGTAGCTCTGTTAAAATGTAGTTCTGGAGTACATTTTGCAACACTGTCTTGCATCTGAAAAAAAATAATAATAAATAAGTGGATCACTTACATATGATTTAATTATGTAATTAAGTCATTTTTTTATATTCTGAATATAAAGTGCAGTCAATTACCACATATAATTATAATTTTATAATGATTCAACCAGTGCTTCTTAACAGACAGGATTGTTTTTACAGGGATGGGATACAATTAAATGGAAGAGGTGCAAGAATATTTGATGATGCTAAGAGACAATGTTAGATGGCTCAGAAAACTGTTAATTTGGAGAGATACACAGACATAACACAGAACTAATTACACTGTTTCTATTTTTCAGACTACATGCAGTAGTCTGAAAAGCAGGAGGGGGAGAATAGCATTACAAAGCCTGATGAGGGTAACAGTGGGACTAACAATTATATGGGCTGTTTAAGAGTTACTAAAAACACCAACAGCCACATGTTAAAAAAAAAAAATTCTTGTTGCTAAGTAAGGTACGGGTAATATAGCAGAAACAATATTACTTCATGGTCAGATGGCCAGAAGTATTATAATTAGGTATGATAATCTGAATAATGATGCATACACTGAGTTGGCTTTGCAGTAGTAACACCTACCTAATACCTTGTAGGGCTACCTTTTATTTGTAATACAGCTTGTACACATCTTAGCACCAACTCCACAATGTATTTCAGGGTGTCCTGTGGTAGTGCTAACCATGCATTGCACAATGTGTTCAGTAATGTCTGCATTTTGTCAAGTGGATAGTCATAGCATTGCATATCCTTTTCTAGTAGGCTCAATTGGGTATATATCATGTGAATTTGGCAGCCATGAAGGAAAGAAAAGAATTCGTTGTCATGTTCCTGAAACCAGTTAGCAACCTGCTGAGCTTTTGTGGGATGACACTTTGTCTTGTTGATAGATGCGGAGTTGTCTGGATACAATGTCATCATTAAGGAGCATACGTGGTTGGTGATGATAGGAAGGCAAGTGTTCCCATCAAGCTGATTAATGGCAATCAGAGGGGCCCAGGACATGCCACAAAAACAATCCCCCAAACCATGCCACCGTCTCCGGCCTGCTAAACACCAACAATGCATCCAGGTGGCACAGCCTCATGTTGCTTTCTCCAAATGCAGATAAGCTCATCTGCATGACAGAGTTGGAAACAGGATTCATTAGACCAGGCAATAGAATTCCAGTGGTCCAGTGCCTGTGCTGACATGCCCATGGAAGGTGCAATTTCTTGTGTCTGAAAGTGGGTATAGCCACCCATGATGGCCATTAACTGCCATAGCCTATATGACCTAATGTCTGGGGCATAGTCCATGAGGATATTGGTCTTGCTATTCCTATGTTGTACTGAATGGTTGGTTAGGCCCCTGTTCCTGTGCTGCACTGCTGGTGTGTTAACAGATTACACACATAGCATTTACTATGGGCATTGTAAGTGGCTGTCCCATATCCAGACACAAATTCTCATCTTGCAGCTTGACCCCACCAGTGATCCAAGGTTAGAAAGAAAGAGAATCTCCAGCCACCTCCTGGGCAACTATACCAAAAGGTGAAATCACCAAACGTTTCATTCCAAACATTGATTATGCCTTCCCGAAAGCTCCGCCATGGTTCTCACCAGGCCTTCAACATTACCTTTACCATCATGGGCCATGGATCCAATCCTTCAAGCAAACCGACTGCTCTTGGAGTGAAAATAGACCTGCTTTGCCACTGTCGGCAAGAGGAGTCCTGGTGTCATGTAGTTTCCAAGTGTCCTGCCCATGATAACTACAGACTTAGACTATTTACAGAGGCTCAATGCAACCCCCGCAATCAAGAGTTCTTACTTCTCCAGAACAAAGTATCCTACAAGGCCTTAATGAAATTTGCTCAAGCAGTATTCATCTGCAGAAGAGGAAAATTTGCTGAAAACAGAGCCGCACAAGCTGTGGGACAGCAGCTGCAACCTCCTCCTGGATAAAGTTAACCTGGACAAACAACCAGCTAAACTTCTACATAACTCAACCTTACTGATGGCACCTTTTAAGGTATGGGATTGCTGGCATACCCTAGAACGCAGGATTTCAGAGTGCCCTAGACCTCTGGTGATCACACAGGAGCACCTGCCCTGTGACTTTATCCCCCACCCCCAAGACAAGCCCCTGCACAAACATTGTGTTCGGGTGTGTATAATTGTGCTCCAGGAATATAAGCATTTAATCAGTGATTACAAAGTTAATAATAATGATTATGATATCAAAAAAGTCCCTAGGATGAGTACTATCGAATGATACTAAATGCATACTTATCCTGTCATCAGGTAAATATATATATATATATTTCTTTCTTTCGTAACTTACTATGCAGCATGCTCTAAATTCTGTGAATGCAAACAATGTTCAGCAACCAAGGTCAATGCAAGCTTTGTTTACTTACCATTCCCTGGTCCTCTCTCCACACGGAATTAACATATTCTGTTGATTGGAAATGGATGATATCCCCAGAGACTACCTGGCGCTTTTGAAAGAAGTGGCCTAATTGCAGATAGTGCATTAACAGCAAACACAAGAACTAATTGCGAAAGAGCTCTAAAATCTTAATTCTGCTACCCAGAAAACCGACTTCAGTGTTTCGCCTTGTGGAAGAATATCAGTTTTCTGTGTTTATTAATTTATAACAGTTCCTAGCAGTGAAGTGAAGCGACAGTTTAGTTTTCCTCTATAAGAAAGAAAAGTTCAACCCCATGTAACTTAGAGCAATAGACCAAAAACTAGACGAAGGCACTTATCAGCTCCTAATCTAGCTACAGACTTGTGGCAAACGCCAATGATCACCAATCGTGACTCTCCTTCTATCAAGTGGTTGTAGTCTCAGTAATCCGGATTGTTTCGATTATCCGAAATCCACGGTAAATGACTATGGAGAAAACTGAAAAAAAAAATCACAAGCAGAGTGCACTGAGCATCAGGGAAGGCAATCCACTGCACAGACACTGAAGGCAACTACTGATGTTCTAGTCATTGAACTACATGAAGAAGTCGATGATATAAGACCTACTCCAGCTTCAAAGAAAAGGAACAAAAAGCCAACAATACCTAGATCAGAGCACGTAATGCGCAGTCAGTGAGACCCCAAGGACTGGTCGGAGGGTTCTTTCACCCTGACTGACATAACCGAAGAAGTGAAACAAACCGAGGCTATCAAAACTACCAAAGCTCTGAACCCCAGGCTTCCAGAGGGCACAGTGTTTGAGAAGAACCTCACCATGCGAACAGAGCTGAAGGATCTCATGAAAAAGCCCAGCAGCAGAATCTCCGCGGGTCTGCAGGGGCAGATTGTCTCCAATCCCCACATCAGTACATTGTGATCACTGTCACCCAGTGGTTCCTATATCTGCAAATTCTTAATGCATGAATAATCACTGCTGATAATCAGATCAAGAGTATTACTCCCTCTGGTTGCCTCTCGAACATGTTGCTGTAGAAAACAGTCATCCAATAAATCAACAAAAGTCTTGCTAGTGTGCGAGTGACCAACCCACAAGTTCCAGTCAATATCTGGAAAGTTAAAATCCCCCATTATAAGACATTCTGATTTACTGGCCCACTCTATTTCTCTGCACAACTGCTCATTATACTCATTAGATTCATTAGGCCTATAACACACACCTACTCTCATTTTTCCTTTCCCAGTGCTTATGTCATACCAAACAGACTCAACATTGCATTGTCCTCCAACATCAATTGGATGCACCCCTCCTCCCTTCCTGTCCTGTCTATCCTTTCTGTACACATTGTACTCCCCAAATTACAATTCTGCACTGCTTACATCTGTGTGACACCACATCTCAGATATCCCAACAATATATGCCTTTGATGTCTTGACTAGCACTTCAAGCTCATCAAATTTATTAACTATACTCCTAGCATAGGTGTACATGCAAGTATACATGCACCTGTTTCTACTCTTAGTCACCCTAACACAGCCCATGTATTTACTTGCTCCACTATGATTCCCAGCAGTCCTGGAAATCTCCATTGCCTTGCTTTCCAGGCTGCTGTTCATTCTAATAGAAGCAGTGCAAGAATCACTTTTGCCTCTGCCTGCAGTCACTGTTAACCTTTTAGTCTGTGTATCCCCCCCAAGCTAGTAGTTTTCCTACCCACCTAACACTGCCCTGATAGCATCAGCAAATATTCTTGCACCCTTTCTATTTAAGTGTCCCATTCCTGTAGAAGCAGTCTCTCTTGTCAACAAGCACAGACCAGGCTGAAAAAAAATTCTGCCCCCTTGAGCATTGCACAATCTCTCCAGGGCTGAACTGATCGACAAGGCTCTCATTATATACTCCCTCCTATTGTGGACTCCCTCCTATATGGACAAAGTTGGAGACTGTCCTATATCACATCAACACGGAGTTGGAGAAGATGGCAACAAAACTAGAGGCCTATATGGAAGGTAGGAGAAAACAAATGCAACAGAGCACCCCACTTATGTGGATACGCTGAGGAAACCAAATACTGATAACCACCCAAAATTGGGACCCCAACAAAGAAAAAAGACATTGATGAAACAACCAAACCTGGTTGTACTGAGACCATTAAGTGCAGGAGAGAAGCAGACTAGCAAACAAATTAAGAAGCAAGTAATCACTGAATTAAAAGACTTAAAAACTACGCGGATAAAAGCAATTAGAAAAACAAGAAACACAGGAGTAGTCATAGAAACAGACTAAAGAAAACCAACAAGAATATGACAAACTCGAAGATAGCATCCACAGGTCTCAAGGCAGAGCCGCCCAAGAAAACAGCCGTCGATTATTATTTTTGACTTAAACAAAGGATTGACCCTACAGCAACTCACGGAAGCACTGTATCACAGTAATTTTCAGTCACACTTCCCTGAACAAGATATGCATAGTTTCATCACGCCTTAATACTCAGCGAAACCAAAAGACAGAAGTAGACAAAACTGGATCATGCAGCTCGACCCCTCAGTCTGGCTAGTCCTCTCCCACCAAGGATCTACATCAACTGGGGCAGCCACTGCTTCTACCAGCACATGGTTGTCCCCAAGTGTTACAAGTGTTACAGATTTGGGCATACCTCGCACACTTGCACTCAAACCATTCAAACTTGTGGTCACTGCTCGGAGAAGGGCAACAACTATAACAATTGCCCAAACAAAGCCAATGACCCTATCTGAGTAAACTGTAAGAGCTCCAAGATGGATGCAGTTCATTTCATAAGAGACAGCAAGTGCCCAAGCTATGCCAAAGTCAAGAGTCAATGCCAGTAGTGAATAAACTATGGGGAAGCACTTTAAACAGTATAATATCAACAAAGTTAAACTCATGCAAATAAATGCGCAGTGGGCCAGAGCAGTGGCCGACCATATTTGTCTGAAGGCAGATGAGACCAACGCAGATATTATAATATTACAGGAGCCCTTTACTCACATGAAACGAGTTTGGGGATATTCCCTGAGCTACAAAGTTATTCAGGTGGATGGGGAAACACCATGGGCTTCTGTATTCATTAGAAACCCGGACATTACCGCCACAAGAATTACCAGCTCTGCACTGCCTGGGCCACCTGCGCCCAAGTCTTAACTGCCATAGGAACCTTTTATGTAATTGCTGTTTATAGCAGACTGGGCGAGGACATACTCACAGCTATTAGATACCTGGAAACTGTTATCAACACCCTCCCAGGAGAAAAAAATTATTGTTGGTGCAGACATTAACTGCAGATCCCCAGCGTGGCATAGTACTACACCTGATCGGAGAGGCACTGCCAATGGCCAGAGACTAGAAGACTTCCTTAGAAACTCGCCACTTACAATACTCAATCAGCCAAATAACCTTCCCACGTACTGCAACATACTCTGGGAGTCTACGATTGACATCTCCCTGGCTACAAGAAACTTATATAGAAACATCACTGACTGGAGGGTCCAAGATGCTTGGGCAACTTCGTACCACAGTGTCATAACGTATATACAGTAAATACAGTAAATATAAATCTGAACGGACAACCAATTAACAGGATAATGCAATACAGATATGCAATAGACAAGGTCAACTGGGAAGTGTTCAAGACGACTCTAACTGAAACTGTAGACCAACAACTGCCACAGCTTAGACAGGAGCAGGATCCTAACTGTCTCCAAAAACAAGTCACACAGCTTATCACTGAAGCTTGTAAAACTACAACGACAAGGAAGAAGCCATCACCCAGGGCTGTTCCATGGTGGAACATGGAGTTACAAAGAATGAGGAAGGATGTTTAAACAAAACGAAAGGCAATCCAAAGAGCAAGATCAACTTGGCTAACGGCTGAAGTTGAAGAACTCAGACGAAGATATAGGGAAGCCAGGAACATTTATACAGACAAATTAAGGAAAACTAAACAGGAATCCTGGGAACGTTTGGTGTCAGTCACTGGGAATGCTGACCCCTGGGGGATGGTGTACAAAGTCACAACAAACAAACTCCCCAGGGGAGAAGTAACAACAACAATGAGAACCTCACAGGGAACACTGACAACATCCTGAGAGGAATTCGTATCTAACATCCTGAATACTCCTTTCCACCCACATGTGAACCCAAACACTGCCGAGCAACTGCACATCTGTAAAGAAAATCAAGACTACCAAAACCAACAGACCGAGACACATTTTACAGCAGAGGAACTACAAGTGGCTGCTACCCAAATATGGGGGAAGAAGTGCCCGGGACCCGACCTTCTCAAGCCAGAGATCATCAAGAAGGTTGCAGAGTTTACTCCGGATCTGTTATTACAACTGTTTAACCTATGTCTGCACACAGGAATCTACCCTGACGAATGGGGAAAATTGCAAATGTTAAACTTATAATAAAAAATCTGACCAAGTCTCCTGAACTCCTGGACTTGTACAGCCCCATTGCTCTCCTTTCTGTCTGTAGCAAACTGATGGAACAATTCCTGCACACTAGAATATAGAACCATTACACAGCTGCAAATTTGGTTTCGCCAAACCAATATGGATTCTGATCGAGACTCTCCACCATGGATGCCCTCTTGAACACCATCAACAGAGCCCAGCAAACAGATAACAAATACTTTTTAATGATCTCAATCGACTTCGTTGGGGTGTTTGACACCCTATGGTGGCTGAGCGTCCTTGGCCGACTTAGACAAGCTCACCTACCAAACAACCTATAGCATCATGAACAGCTATCTATCTAATAGAAAGATCACAATGAACGTCCCATTTCAGCAACTTACCAGAAGAGTTCTTTGTGGCTGCCTCCAGGGCTCTGTCCTTGGGCTGCTGCTGTGGAACTTTGTAATGGATGACTTCCTGGCCTTTGACCTGGGAGAAGTCTGGTCACAAGCTTTTACAGATGACCTCATCCTGACGATGGCTGCAAACTCCAGGGTGCAGCTTGAGACCCTGGCAAACAATGTGCTACAGCAACTTCAAGACTGGGCCAAAACGCACCTTCTTAGTGTTTCACCAACAAAATCAACTCCATCCTCCTTAAGGGGGCATTGAATATTGCCAGACTGCTCCAGATCAAGATTGGGAACAAAACTGTCAAACTCTTTGAACAATTAAAGTATCTTGGCATGATGCTTGACAAGAATCTTTCCTTCCAGCCACATTTAAAATATATCAGAACCAAGATTAGGAACTACACTGCTCTATTTGCCAGGGTCTCCTATCAGGACTGGGACTTAACAAGCGAACCCTTTTGCTTTATTATAAAGCAATCTTCATACCAGCCATCACATATGCGGTCGGTGTCTGGTATGCAAAGGCAACGACAGCTGTTAATAGACGACTTCTGGACACCATCCAACGATCTGTATTACTCTCCATTTCTCAAGCATGTAGCACAGTGAGCACCCATGTCCTTCAGGTTCTTGAGGGGGTGCTCCCCCTGGACCTGGAGGCGATGCAATGGGGGCTGCTGTATCACCTTTCTAAGGGTGCAACTAAGGAATGTCTCGGCTCCACGCTAGATCCATCTAACAATCTAAAAATAGAGAAGAAAAGACGACTTCCATCTGCTGCAGGTGTGATGGAATGATTCAACCAAAGGTGAAATCACAAGAAAATTCATCCAGGACATCTGTAAAGTTTATCCCAAACCTCTCCCATGGTTTTCACCTGGATTATATGCCTCTTACCTCTTAACAGGACATGGAGCAATCAAGGCCAAGCTCTGTGCTCTAGGCATCAAAGAAGATCTTACGTGCTCCTGCAGCAGCCTAGAGAGCTGGCAGCACATTATGCATGATTGCCCACTCTATGATGACTTGCGTTCACAACTCATTACTAAAATTACCTTCATTCTGAGAGATCAAGAGCGTCATCTTATGGATAGTGCAGAGGAATACCAGGCCTTCTCTGACTTTGCACAGAACTTCTTCACTATGAGAAGATCCCTCATTGTTAGAAGGTAACAATACTTCAGGTGCTGATCACAGAAAAATGCCAACACGCAAACCCAGTAAACTTGAGAAAGAAATGAAAATACCAGAATAACAACAAAACTAACTGATATCTCATACTTTGTGGGATATCAACTCATACAGTCACCACTGTAATCTACAAACAGTTTGTGATGTTCAATCCACCTAACAAATAAGAAGACAAATCCTGATGCTTCTGTTAAGGACGCAAAACAAGGCTATGACTTGCCCGCTTTGATGCACCTAACATTACTGGATTGACTGCTGAGTCTGAACTTGTATTCTAGGATCAGGAAAGTAGGGTTGGAGAGAGAGAGAGAGAGAGAGAGAGAGAGAGAGAGAGAGAGAGAATGCTTTGCCCTGGTTCGTCAACTGTGCTGACCTGCAGTGCCTTAAGGCAATCTAAATTGGCTCCTATTTTGCCTAGTGGGGCTCATCCCCACTGACCGCCTCAGGGATGCCTACTCTATTGTCCCTGTACTTCTGTCTGTCCCCCCAGCCCTCAGTCTCCCCCCCTAACTTAACGTAGCTAAATTACTAACTTGAGTCCAAATTTAACCTTACTCTCATAAAACGATTTCGGCCTAATCTAACCTCGAGCGTTTACCCCCAAAATTTGTTTTTTTTAGGTCTTAGCCATTGAAATCTCAGGAAATCAGGTGGCAGGACCTGCCAGAGTAAATATAACTATGCTGCATGTACCTGGTCTGCCTCCACAGGGCAGAGTGTGGACAATGATAGGTCCCATTAGGGGCCCAGCGGCTGAATGACCAGAGGAACAATGATACACAACACTACACATGTACAAAATTAACACACCTTTAAACCTCTGGCATTGACAGTGTTCTGTTTCAACCCATGATGTATACTACGTGGAGATGGGGGGGGGGAACCCTGGTGCCACTTGACACTAAACACACTCCTCTGCTTCTCCTTGCTTGGGTGGCCCATCTACCCTATCAGTCCACCTAAATCTCTCCCCTCAGTCTAACCTGCCTTCACTATCTTCCCACAATAAACTTCAATATCTTTATTATTATTATTATTATTTTTTTCTTTAGTCTGTCAGGAAGCTCAAGCAACCCTGGCAGAGACTAGCCAAATAACTTTGGGACAGCCTGGCTCACCTCCCAGTGGTGGTGGTGGCAGGCAATGTAGGGTCCCACTAGGGGACCCTACATTGCCAAGCACCAGAGATGCAACAACAGAACAAATCACAATACTATATAAATCAGTCATGGTAGACTTGTGACACCACAAAATGGGATACTGGCACCTGCACGTCTAATCACCACAATCATTCCATGTTCAAAGTCAGAAAGATCTTGGTGCTGACCTGTTCTTCCTTTTCCTTGCACTCAAAAACTAATCACCACGTGTGAACTACAATCTTATATCAACTGTAAATAAAACATTTCCAAAATGTTTTGTTAGATAATTTCACCTTTTAAAATTCACTGTCAACCTCATCTTTCCTTAATGTTCAAGGAATTTTTTTCAAATGTTGCTTAATATTCTAAAAATCTAGTTACTTACCTTCTCTTTACCTTTAACGAAATAACTAGTATGATGAAACACTAATTTTAAATTTTATTTCACTTCTGGAATTACTGTCAAGCTCCTGAATAACTTTAAAATATCCTGAAATAGCAATATCCTTCATACCAGCATTCGCTTATAAAAAACTTCACTTTCAGAATGATTCAGACAATTGTGTTTTAAAGCTCAAATTATTAATGAAAGTCACTTTCAGATTTATATTCTTCCAATGAATATTTTGTTTTTTGTTTTGTTATTTGGTTTTTAGGAGCATTAGCAACTAAGGCCATATTGCTCCGGGGATATGAGGTGGTCATTCCCTGACCTTTCCGCCTCCTCCGTATTTGGTGGGCATGGGCTCAAACCCCGGTCTAATCAAGAAGCGTGTGCTGCTCCTGCCCACCTGGCTACGGAGGCGCCAATGAATATTTAAATACTACACTAAACTGTTCACTTTACAAACTAGAGAGAAATAACATGATAAACTGTTCATACATAGGACTTTTATCACATCAAATTTTCTTTCTTTTGTATACGCTTCCAACTTTTACTGCCACACAGCCATGAAGTACTTGTATGATCTTTATAAACTCTCCTCCTCCCTTTTTCATTAATAATAAAAAAAAAAAAAAAAAATTTCTTGTTTATACTCCGGCACGACCACCAGGTCAGCGGAGTTCACAATAAACCAATCAATACAAAAGTTAATCGTATTTAGCAGTCGCAGGCTTCAACCCCAGTCCCCTCAAGAGCGTGTGCTACTGCACTCGCGCTCCTGATCACTCAGCTATGGCAGGCCTGCAAACCTCTTTAAATGATTTCAGTTCTAGCAATGATTAGTGGTCAACTTTTAAAACAATAGTGCATGGGTTAGAAGTTATTGTGAGAAACAGGTAAATTCAGCTAAATGAAATGCGTGTGTGTGTGTGTGTGTGTGTGTGTGTAAGTTATGACCATTTTTCACCAAGATTGTTGTTGTTATTTTGGTTTTTAGGAGCATTAGCAACTAAGGCCATATTGCTCCAGGGATATGCGGTGGTCATTTCTTGACCTTCCGCACCCTTCGTATTTGGTGGTTACTGGCTCGAACCCCGGTCTAATCAAGAAGTGTGTGCTACACACTGCTGCTCCTACCCACCTGGCTACAGAGACGCCTCTTCACCAAGATAAACTATTGAAACCTTAATATTATTACAGTAAGTATGGTAATACTTTACAATTCTCTGATACATTTCAAAATATTAAACAATAATTAAAGTTAAACTTTAATTATTATGAATTAATAATTAAGCTTTAATTATTAATATTAAATACAGAAATTTTGACAAATTATTGGAAGGAATGGGGAAATTCGAGAAGCTTCAACTTCTCGAATGTCCGGCAGTATGGATTCCATCAGCGTCGATATTCTGGCTTATGTTAACCATTTATGGACAAATTCAATGTAAAAGTTTGGTGAAACACAAGCAGTTGATCTAGATATCTCAAAGGCTTTTGATCGTGTTTGGCATAAAGGTCTTCTAAACAAGCTTTCATCTTATGGTTTGCCAACTGTTTTTTGTAATTGGTTATCCAATTTTCTCTCTGATCGCTCACTGAGGGTGATAGTAGATGGCTCTCTGTCTTCTAACTTCTCCACTAATGCTGGTGTCCCCTAAGGTTCAGTTCTTTTCCTCTTATATATTAATGACTTTCTTCCATTGACTGGTAATCCTATCCATAGTTTTGCCAAAGATAGCACATTGCATTCCACTTTCCGTTTTGAGAAACCTTGCCCTGCTCAATCAGCTTCAACTTTTCGAACGTCCGCTACCAATTCCTTAAATGCTGATCTCCAGGTAATTCTCCAGTGTGGCAAAGACAACTTAGCTGATTTCAATGCTTCTGAAACTCAGTCTCGTCTTATATCTCGCAAAAAAGGATTCTTTTGCTCTCATGCTTACCTTTGGTGACACTCCGATTTCTAGGCAAGTTGATATATCTCTTTTGGGGATTACCCTGACTTCTAATCTCTCTTGGCACAAGCACATTACAAATATTACTTCCTCTGTGTCTAAAAAACTTGGTTTTCTCTTCCACTCTTCAGCATTACTTTTCTTCCAAACAGTTGTTCACTCAGCAAGTGGAGAGACTCTGTTAAAGATGAGTCATTAATTAACCTAAATGCCCTCTTCTGAATGGAATCTAGAAACCCGAGAGAGGTTTTGGGGACACCACCCCAGATGTGGGAAGAATATTCCATGGTAGAGCAGATTTGTGATTTTACAGTCTCAATAGACTGTACTGTTTCTGCTGCATGCCTTTTCTACAGATACTTCCATGGGCACTGTTCTCCTGAATTGTCTTCTGTAATTCCCGCTCTCTCTCTTTCAAAACAGCCCAAACACGTGCTGCCACCAGCCAATATCCATTTACTGTTCAACTTCAAACTCACAGAACCAACTTTTCATCTTCCTCGTTTATTCATTCAACTGCTGTTTTCTGGGACAACCTTCCTTCATGTCTTTCCTGAAAATTACAGTCTGCAGAAGTTCAAGTCTAATGTCAACAAATATCCTCTCTCGTCTTCTCAACCTCCAATGCAAGCACAGTACTAAGTACTATAGGTTCTAATACCTCTCATGCTTGGGGTTTTCATAAAAAATAAATAATAATAAAAAAAATAAAAATAAATAAATTTTTTTTTTTTTTTTGACTGGAGCTATATTCATTTTTTTTTGCATAAGCTATTTATTTATTTGTTATGTCAAAAATAGAGATTGCATGTTATTTAGATTTGGCCATTACATAAAAAGAATATACACTGCGCTGCCACTTTATTAGGTACACCTACCTAGTAGAGTGTTGAGCCTCCTTTAGCCTTGAAAACAGCCTGAATTCATCTAGGCATGGATTGAAGAAGATGCTGAAAACGTTGTGCAGGAATGGAGAACCATGTAGACATAAGTGTGTCGCGCAGTTTCTTGAGATTCGACGGAGGTGTGGGGCTGCGGCAAACAGCCCTTTCCAGATCTCAATCCTATTGAACATCCCAAAGATGTTCAATAGGATTGAGATCCGTGAACTGAGCGAGCCACTGTAGCAAAGAAAAGTCATTGTCATCTTCCTGGAATCATTCCATAGTGATTCGGGCTTTGTGCACCGGCACATTATCCTGCTGGAAGTAACCATCTGCCTGAGGATAAACTAAACATGAACAGATGCACTTGGTCAGCAATGATGTTTAGGTACGATGTGGCATTCAGACGTGAATCTATGGGTATCAATGGACCCAACATGTGCCAAGCAAACATTCCCCACACCATAACACTGCACCCCACCACCTTGCACAGTTGTCGTCAGACATGATGGGTCCGTGGATTCATGTTGTTTTTGCCAAATTCTGAGCCTTCCATCAATATGATGCACCAGGAACTTTGACCCGTCAGACCAAGCAACTGTTTTGCAATCCTTGATAGTCCAGTGCTGGTCTTGCTGTGCCCACAGGAGCGTGCTCTCTTGTTCTTCATTGATCACAAAGGTACGCAATGTGGCCATCGGCAGTTTGTTTGTTATTGTTTGTTATTTGGTTTTTAGGAGCATTAGCAACTAAGGCCATATTGCTCTGGGAATATGCGGTGGTCATTCCCTGACCTTTCCGCATCCTCCGTATTTGGTGGGCATGGGCTCAAACCCCAATATAATCAAGAAGCGTGTGCTACGCACTGCTGCTCCTGCCCACCTGGAGGCGCCGCCGTCGGCAGTTGTAGCCCATTTGCGACAAAGTGTACTAGTGGTCCATTGCGATATTTTGTTCTGCACACCAAGGTTGTATCCTGATGTGATGTGTGACATTATGGCCCGTATACTTGCACAATTCTAGCCATCCTCTTCTGACCTCTCTCATCAACAAGTGATTTTCTTCCACAGGAGTGCCGTTGAGAGGATGTTTTCTGTTCGTTGCACCATTCTCGATACACCCTTGAAACTGTGGTGTGTGAAGAGTTCAGGAGAACTGCCGTTTCAGAGATGCTTTGTCCAGCACATCTTGCACCTACTACCATGCCCCATTTGAAGTTCGTTAGATCACTCCTTTTCCACATTCTTGCTACTGTTCATACACTTAACTGATACTAGAAAGGTAGTTCTGCTGCATTTATATCCACAGCTGTGGCCATGTGATTTGCAACATTGTGGGACAAACCATTTGTGTGCACACAGCAGGGATGTACTTAATAAAGTGGCAGCACAGTGTATGCTGAAATACTTATGCATTCTTGCATTTCAAAATAGCAAAAGGCTTCTTGTTCCTTAAATTTATTAAACTGAAATAGCAATACCCCAAAATCAATACTTACAGCTTGGTTGTAGGCTGACAAACACTGCTTCATTATTTTAGGATTTTGGTTAGCCACAAAGAATAAACTTAAATAAGCATTACCTAGTATACCTGAAATATAC
Source organism: Mastigoproctus giganteus (assembly GCF_048544385.1). Classification (NCBI taxonomy): domain Eukaryota; kingdom Metazoa; phylum Arthropoda; class Arachnida; order Uropygi; family Thelyphonidae; genus Mastigoproctus; species Mastigoproctus giganteus. The sequence goes on along the minus strand of NC_143581.1, from coordinate 53,876,345 downwards.
AAACAAAACAAACATTAGATACAGTTATAATATAAAATATGGCTGAAACAAAATTTACATTTACAAATGGAATCTTAAAAATACCGAAAATTGAGAGGCAACCAGAGAGGGTAATACTCTTGATATGGTTATCAGCAGTGATTATTCATGCATTAAGAATTTTCAGATAAAGGAACCACTAGGTGGCAGTGATCACAGTGTACTGATGTGGGATTTACTTAAAGACATAGTTACCATCGGGTAAAGGTAAAGGTTTTTGCTTCCGTAAAAATGATTACAGTGGCCTCAGACAGTTTTTAAATTCTGTACAGTGGGACCAACTGATGATGTTACTAACAGCAAATTATAAGTGGGAAGCATTCAAGGAATTAATCATGGAAGCTACTAGACTATTCATACCGATTAAAAAATATTGTTCAACGTTTAGGCCTCAATTTATGTCAAATGAACTAATGAGACTTGTGGCAGAGAAGAAAAATGCATGGGATGCATATAAATTACCAGGCGACACAGAAGCCTATGGCAGATATAAGCTAGTCTGTAATCAAGTCACAAAGGAGATTAGACAAGCGAAGGCAGATTACGAGAAATCTTTGGCAAAGGATGCTAAGAAAAACAGCAAGGATTTCGTTACTTATATAAACTCTAAATGCAAGGGCATGAATCAGATTGGTCCACTTGATAACGATAGTTCAACTGTTGATGATCCTGCTCAGATAGCTGATAATCTTAATGAGTATTTTGCATCTACATTCACACATGAGGAGTTATTAAGGGAGGAAAATGCCAGAAGTTTATCAAATTGTAACAGGGTGCTTAATGATTTTGTAATAACTGAGAGCAAATTGGAGGACAAATTTTTGAAGTTAAACATAAGAAAGGCACCTGGGGTGGATGGGATCTATCCTTTATATTAAAGGAGGTGGCAAAGGAACTAAGAAAACCCTTAGCCATAATTATGAGAGCATCCTTGAACGCAGGGGAAGTCCCCATGGACTGGAAATGTGCAAATGTATCCTAATTCACAAAGGGGGATCTAAAGGTGACACGAATAATTACAGAGCAGTTAGTTTAACTTCTATTCTGGGTAAAATAATGGAGTCATTGCAGGATAATCTAGACAAGACTGCAGCATAGGTTTGTTAAGGGAAGGTCGTGTCTGACAAATTTGATTGAATACTATGATGTGGTCACAAGGAGCTAGATGCAAAAAATAATTTTAATATCATATGCTTGGATTTCAAGAAAGCTTCTGATATTGTTGCACACAGAAGATTAATGTACCAATTGAAGCACTACGGTATTAAGGGTAAGTTGCTACAATGGATAAAAGGGTGGTTCAGTGGGAGAAGACAGAGTGGTAATCAATGGATGCTGCTCTTTATGGCCTAATATTATTAGTGGAGTCTCACAGGATTCGGTGTTGGGCCCACTATTGTTTTGTATATTTATCAATAATATTGATGAAGGTAATCAGGCTTAGTGTTGAAGTTTTCAGATGATACAAAGGTTGGCAGGGTTGTTAATGACAGTAATGGCAGTGTGCTACTCAACAGGATCTAGAAAATTTGAGCAGATGGGCTGAGAAGTAGCAAATGAAGTTTAACTTTGAGAAATGCAAAGTACTGCATATATGGTAGAAGTAACCCCACAGGAACCCACCTACTGTGTGGTACTACACTTAGGGTGGTAGAAAATGAAAAAGACCTGGGAGTGATTGTGCAGTGAGATATGAAGTTTTCTGAGCAATGCAGACAGGCTGCAAGAGCAGGTCATGAGGTTTTGTCAATGATATACAGGAATTTTGCTAGCAGGAAAAAGGAGGTGATTATCCCTTTGTATAAGGCAATGATCAGGCCACACCTTGAGTACTGCGTACAGGTCTGGAGGCCTCATTTTAGGAAGGATGTAGAGTTGCTTGAGCGTGTACAGAGAAGGGCAACAAGATTGGTAAGGGGAACTCTTACCAAGAAAGGCTTAAGTTCTGCAAATTGCAGTGGCTGGAGAGCAAATGGTTTTTGTGTGAAGTTGTTTTTTTTTTTTTTTTTGGCTGATGCTATATAAGCTCATACGCTTGCTTTCTTGCATCACATGCCTCCATTACTATACTACTACATTAAAATCATATAAATGCAAAGTGAAACTTAATAGCAAATGTTTTGGATTGTCCAACTAACCAAAGAGGAGTGAGTTAGCTGATGTGCAAGTATGAGAAGGAACAACTAGAGAAGTTCAATATGAATATTAAACTTGATGCATTACCTGATGGAACCTCCATCATATAAACACAACAATTAAAGCATTTGATTAAATTTTGAGGGATGTTCTAGGTATTTCATACAGCTATTGGAATTGGATGATCATGAACTGCTCATGCAGAAGGTTTAAACAAGAGTAAATTACTAAATTGAGGGCTGTCTTATTCTTCGGTGTATTTAGTGACAAGCAGAATTTCAACTGCTATCTGCAATGCCATCAAGACAGAATAAACTTCATGAGTCACACAGAGAAGCATTACTTTTTAAATAAATAAAAATGACTGAAAAACTATTTTGTGATCTGCCTTTTCACCCATTTTCACACTTAGGAAATGGTTGGTCATTTCGTTCATCCTTTTGGTGTCAAATCATGACCTGGTGTCTCCATCTATTTGGTGAATACTAGGGCTTGCATAAAACCGAGTTTAACCGAAGTTTACTCTTAAAACCGGTTTTAAAACCGATTTTCTCAGACTTAGGGAAAATAATTAAAAGCTTATAACACAGGTATTTATTTTATCTTGGGTAGATTGTACAAATCATAATCAAATCTTTTAAACAAAATCTATCACCTCTTATAGTAAAAAAAATAAAAAAATTAAAATGCTCCAAAAAAGTAACCAGCTTGAGATTATACAAAATTACAAATTATATTCAAATCCTTTGAATAAAAACTATCTTCTCGTATAGTAAACAAAAAAATAATAAGCCCTATAATAATAATAATAAATAAATAAAAATAATGTGAAAAAAAAACAGCTTGGGGAAATTACTTTACAATTTATTGCTCAGCTTTTTTCTGAAAATGATCCTTTAAAAAACACAGTATATTAAGCAGTTTTCCTGATAGACTTGACCTTATTTTTGTGTTAAAGAGACCAGTGATCGAAAACACTCTCTCAGATTGGATACTTGTTGGTTTAATAGTCAGCAGTGCTCTATAAACTTTCTCCAGCTTTTCACTTCTACTGCTAGTTGCCTCCAAAATTTTAAATTCTTTGCTGATTTCCAATTCACTCGGATATCTTGAAGGCTCTTCAGTTAATCTCTTTATTACACTATCATACTCGCACATGAGTGTATCCTCAACATCGGAACTAGACGAGTCTTTGTTTTCTTCTAAAAGAACAGTTCCTTTATTTTCAGTTTCTTCATTCAACGTTAAGACTCCTTTGGAATGTTTTGCAAATAATCTCTGATAAATCTCTTCAGCATGCTTTTTTAAAACTTGCTTACTTGGAAAATCAAAAGTTCTTGTACCTGAATCTTCTTTCCTAACCTTTTTGGGGTTGTGTACATAGCTCAGCAAAGCCACAGTTTGACAATTTCATCTTGCATTGTAACACTGCAAAAGGCTTTGGTGAAACTTTAAAGCAAATGGGTTTTCTGCTGTATCAAGCTTAGCAAGCAGAAATTAAAGCAGACTGCTTTAAGTAAGTCTGTATCTTCTGAGGTTATAGCCTGCCTTCAGAATCATTTCAACTGGTCGCAAAGTTTCATATAGCAATTCAAGTGTTTTCCAGTCATCGTCAGACACAGCTTCAGTTGACAGTACTGCACATAGAGCATTTGGAATGCAATTTTTCAATTTCATTCAATACATTTGTTATCCCATCTAGTCTTGCAATCTAATATAAGTTTATAATCTTTCCCATTAAATTTTGCTTTAACAAAATTTTGTAATATGTCATTTTTGGTAGGCGATTTTCGAAAAAGCTTGCAAATTTTTCTGACTTTGTTAATAGTTTGTGCAATATGGCCATTGGATTGAAGAAATAAATGAGCTCAATCGGTAATTGTCATGCTTTATCAAACCGAGAAAGTCGGTTTGATAAAGCATGCCTTGCTGTCTTTCTTCAACTTCTTCAATATCACTACTTTTTTCATTATTTTCATTTTCTTCATTGTCTTTGGGAGACTCAGAGACTGTGGCACCATAATTGATTGCTTTTTCATAAAGTACATCTATAACTGACAGATTATACAATGGGCTATATATTGTTGATGATTAGGCGTAATTTGCTTGCCAAACTTAATCATTGCTGCTCCATCGGTGATGCAGGCAACAATATCCTCATCCAAGTTCAAACCAAATTCCTTCAAGTGTCCATTCACAATTTGCTTAGTTCTTCTGCTATCAAGTGAACCATTAATCTCAATAAGACCTAACAACCAATGATTGTCTTTTGAATGCACATTTATATTCATATGCCTTTTATTTTGTATAGACGTATATTCGTCTAGAGTCAATGAATACCGTGCACCCAAAACCAATGAATTTTTGAAATGCTGAATGAGTTCTTCTTTCTTAGTTTTATAATAATTCAGAACCATATTTTTAATTCCATTCACTGAGGCTGGTGGTAATTTATCGTATTTATTTCTCTGAAGGTGAAGGCTTGATTGTATAAACTCACTCTTGGCAATTGAATTAAAAGAAAATCCATCTAAAGCAGCTAATTTTGAAATCTCTTCTTCCATAGATTTTTTAATGAAAAAGTTTTCTAATGTTCTTACCATTTTTACAGGAGGTTCACTGTTATCTTGTTTAATGTCAATCTGATGCATTTTCTTTAAATGCAACATCAAAGATGATGTAGATCCTCCAGACGACTTCATTATCTTCTGACATTTCGAACATTGTGCTTCACCTTTGCTTTTTTGAGCAAAATAATTCCATACATTTGATTTCATCTTAGACATATTAAGAGTAATAAATATTAATTAGTAGGAATTTATATCACCGACAATTTTAAATAAAAATATTGAAGATAACAAAGGCACAATACTATGCATCACTCCTGCAAACACTGAATGAAGAGTTTAAACAAGGCAAGTTTCAAAATTTTCACGAAAGAAATTGTTTATTTATTTACTTGCAATTTTTTTTCCCCCAATTAAATCTATTGTATTTTCAGAATTACATAAAAGCTAAATTTGGTGAAGCTGCTTTTTGGAGAACATTTTTATCGCAAATTTAATAGGAATAAAGAAGCAAAAAACTTTCTACGATTGAAATTTGATGCAATATTCAGCGAATCTGTTTCTAGTGGGTAACCAACAATAAGGCGCGTTCCATAACTTGCCTGGCGAACAAGATAGATGGAACGGAGAAATGTTGAGCATTTTCTTTTACGCTATCGCTCCGACTCACTCAGTCGTAAATGAGTACACCTGCATCGTGCCATGATACAGGTGGGAAGGTAAAAGGTACCCCTCCTAGATTTGGGCCACTTGCCCATGAGATTCGTACCTAAACATAAAATAAAATAAAATAAAATAAAAAACATGTTTAAAACATAAAGCAGTTGAACGATCCAGACAAACGAACAAACAAAAGAAAATGTGCATAACAAAAAACTATATTCGAGGGCTAACTAAAAAAATATTCGAATCCGGTTTTAGAAGCTCGGTTTCGGTTTTAACAACTCAATATGAAAAATGGTTTGCAAGCCCTAGTGAATACCTCTTGCAGTGAATACCTTAAAGAGTTTGTTAATTGAAATACCCAATGACCAGTTGGCTAAGGCCTGAAAATTTCCCTTTTGTTGCCTCTGTTGTGGGTGATCTTAGAGGGTCACAATAAAAAGAGTTAGCTTGTTTGGGAAGGCCACTTGGATGTCTGGACTATACTGTCTCAAGTCACAGCTTTGTGTGTATACCTAGTATACCACATGCAGTGGAATTCTAGGGAACATTTTCTAAAAAAAAAAATTTATCTTATGGTCCAAAAAATACAGTACCTCCTGATCTAAGCCTCGAATTAATGAATGATTAAACCGATGTCTTAAATTATGCTTACATTTCCAACTTACATAATTTTCTGCCAGAAGTGAAACATTTCTTCTGCATAATACTGTCACACTGCTCTTATAAACTGAATGACATAAGTTATATTAGTTGTATTCCTTATTCATATGTTTTCTTGTTATTTTTTGAAATTTTTTAAAAAATCTATTTCTTTCTTCTCCTTCTTCAAGCAATAAAATAAACTGCATGATAAGGTGCTGGTAATGCACTGCAATTACAGTTTCCTTGAAGAAAACAGAACCAATAATATATGCTCATGGGAAATTTCTGCTAAAAGAGCAGTTCTAGTTGCTGTGAACATCTTTGTGACATGATGAAATGTTATGAACACACCAATAGATGGGAGGCATGTATTTTAACATAATAATATAACATACATATTTTGCAAGCTCCTATAGCTAAAAAAACTTTCTATAGTTTAGGTTGTGTGACTTTTACAATTCACCTGCAGGAGGTAAACACTAATGATAAACTCAGTGTAAACTAGTAACTTTGACAAGGTAATGGTTAGAAAATATTAATTACATTAATTCAGTACTGAAGATTACTGATTATTACAATAACAAATTAAAAGTAAATGCAGGAGAGTAAATTAAATCTTCCTCCATCCATAAGTATACAAAATCACAATAGAGATGCCAAAAATATACCATCTTACTTACACCACCTCTCCACCCACCCACCCTCTCATAGATGTTTTGTTTCTGTTGCATGCCCAAGTTTTCTTCTACCTCATTTATTCCTTCAACTTACGTTTTCTGAAATACATTACGTTCCCCCCCTTCACATATTAAATTACAATCTACAGAAATTCAAATCTAATGTCAACAAGTATCTTCTTTCATTTTCTAAACCTTGAAATGCACAGTACCTAAGTACTATAGGTTCTAATACATTTCATGTTTGGGGTTTCATTAAAAAAAAACAAAGACTTTCCATCTTGCAAATCCATCAGATTTTCAATGGAACTTAAGTGTCAAAACTTTTAAATAAGCCTTGTTTTATTAAAAAGGCTTATTTAAAGGTTTTAAGACCTGTGTAACAGAATAAGAAACTTAGAACTCAGTATAACAGAAACTTGATACAGAAGACATTAAGGTTAATGGGGGGAAAGAAATGGTTAGAAAATATTAATTACATTAATCTAATACTGAAGATTACTGGTTATTACAAAAACATATTACAAATAAATGCAGGAGAGTAATTTCAATTAAAAACTCTTCCATCCATAATTATACATGATCCCCAATCTACATGCCAAAAAATACTTACACCATGACTTTCCATCTTGAAAATCCATTTCCACAGCACTCCTAGCTTTTACTACACTTTCTTGGATATTAGAAATTTTTTCTTCTTCGTTTTTACCAACCTGCCGTAAAGCCATGGAGAGGTTTTGTAGAGCAATTTTGTTATTTGACTGTCAAAAAATTTTTGAAATAATAATAAGAAAATGTGAAACATTCATTTAACGCTGTGATTATCAGAAATTAGACAAAAAAAAAAAGATTTCAAACAAATGCACCATTCAAATATAAAAAAAAACAGAACAATATATACACAAAATAAAAAATAAATTTTAAAGTCTGAATATTTTAAAAAGAATATTTGGTAGGGATCAAATTAATGTTAAATCTATAAAGATTAACATTAGGGTTACTGTGTTCAAGTCAACACCAAAACATTTATATGGCATATTATTTAGAGCAGTGTTTCCTAAACACTTATATTTAGCTAGAACCAATTTTTTTAATGCCTTTTTTCACAGCCTAAAAGTACACACATAAAAAATTAGAACAATGAATTAATTCTAAATAAATTTTACCCTTTATTTAATCTCATGACAATAACTCATTTATTGAATATTTCCTTTATACCTTTTAATTAACTGAGAAGATAACTAATATGAATGATGATATTGTTTAACATCACATAGCAACTTTATGTTCAGAGCAAAATTCAATTTTATCCTTAAATCTGGTTTGACATTCAATCTATTCTATACTTGTTTTTGAAGAAAACCAAAGGTGTGAAACTAGTTTCTCATCTATGTATATCAGCGTGGAATTAGTTTCTCACTTATATACTATGACTTTCTGCATTTATTAATGTTACATGATAATAGGATCTTGCGATTATGCTGATATTGAAGTCTACATAGCAACAAGTACCACCTGTCTTCTCAGCTTTCAGGCTTTCTCACCCCCACCTGCCACCAAGGACTGGTTCAAGGCCATGGAACACACTTTTAGAGACACTAATTTAGAGGAAGAAAAGATCCTTGCTATTTATTTCCCTATCCACATTAATACTGTGTGTGCATGTGGGATGGGGCTTCACAGTAAAAATAGAAAAATTGGGATGGAAAAAGATGCAACCAGTGGGAATGGGAATAGGACTGTGTGGGGCTATGTTGTTTAGAATGTCTCAGCTGAAACAACAAACACATTATTAATAAAAAAACAGTTTCTTAAACTTATTAATGATCCCATAACCATTCTGAGAAATAGAAGAAATATTTATTTTCAGTTAATATTAACAAAAAATAAAACTAATATGTTCTAGTAAGTCATTTCCCTCAGGTTCCCAAAATTTCATCACAGGTCAGAGTACCCTTAGTCTCTTTAATATCCAGATCTAAACATTTTGTGTGCAATATCAAAAAATAAAACAGCTTCTCCTGAATGAATAAAATAAAACATTGTAATAATCTTAATTTCCATAATTTAAATATATAAATTTTTTTAGTTTTAAGTTAGGATACAAATTCCGTTAAATATTTAAAGGAATTTGACTACTACAACTAATACTGTATTAAGAAACATGTTTGAACTCAATAAAATATGCTGTTTAAAATGATCCACTTCAAAATAAAACATTTCCAAAACATTCTGTTAGAGATTTTTGCCTTTATGAACTTTATTCTAGACTTCCACTCAATCTTTCCTTAATGTTCAGAGAATGTTTTCCAAATTTCAATCAAAATTAGAAAAATCCAGTTGCTTACCTTCTCTCAACCTTTAATGAAGGTGAATGATGAAACTAATTTTATATCACTTGTGGAATACCTGTCTAGCTTGTGAATAATGTTAAAATATCCTTAAATAGTGATATCCTTCATAACTTGCATTCTCTCAAAAAATCTTTTACTTTCAAATGTTTCAGATGATTATCTTCTAAAGCTTGCATTTTTAACAAAAGTCTCTTTCAGATTAATATTGTGTCATAACTGTAATTCACTTCTGTATACATTTGAAACTTTTATTCTGCACACCTGTAAAGTACACATAAAATCTCTGTAACTCTCTGTCTCTATTCTTTTTCATTCATAAACATACCTTTTAAATTATTCCAGTGCTAGCAACCAGTAGGAGTCAACTTTTTAAACAATACTGCAATGGTTGCAAGTTATAGTGAGAAACACATAAGTTCAACTAAATGAAATGTACATGCATATGTACAGTCAGTTCTGCTATAATGCGGTACATGTGTTCCTAAAAATCTCTGTATTTGGTTCTTCAAACAGGCCTCTGAGGTTGGGTATATTCATATTATAGTTTTAAATGTTTTCCACCAACCTTATGTAGAAATAAAACACAACAAAAACGAAAACTGGAATCTTGATAACTATGTATTTATAATAAATTATATTTGCCTGTATTTACAATATATTATATTTAACTTTACAACTAAAATATATAAAATATACATATAAAATATACATTAAAATATACTAAATTAAAAGCGATAAAACCATAGCTTTCAAAGGCTCCTGCCTTCTTCTTGAGCGGCATTTTCTTTATTCTGCGGTGCATCTTTAAATACCAGCAGGTTCACGGTACTCATCACGTGACTCATTCCCATGTGTTCCGTTCTCTTGTGTCATGGAACTGGAAGTGGCTCGGGAGTAGGTCATATGGAACCGTTCATCCCTTCTGAGGATAGTAGCCTCGAAGAGGGGATGGAGCCACATTCCTCTATCTCTATTAATGTTCACTGTGGAACAGATCCGCAAACTCTCGAGCCACTTGCGGTCCCACAACTTATGCGCCCGATCGGTGATGATAGCATCATCCGGGGAGATCTGGTGCTGCTTCTCCCAAAAATGCTTGGCCACAGCGGACTTACCATACTCCGCATTTCTTATTGCCTTAGTGTGCTCCCCCAGATGATCTTTGAGACAGCATTTTGTTTCCCCTACATAACACTCCCCACAATCCGGGCATCTAATACTAAATACGACCCCACTTGCATTCTCTTTTTGAATGGGGTCCTTTACTTGTGACACGATTGTGTGCAGCCTCCGCCCCGGAAGCTGCACACAATGCGTCTGATAATTTCTTAGTACTCTAGTTATATGCTCGGTTAGACCCGGATAGTAGGGAATGTATGCAGTGGATACTGGCGTAAAAGATTCGCCTCTCCTCTGATTTCCTTTAATATATTTTTCTATAATCCTCTGGGGGTAGCCACATTTTGTAAGATCCGTCATGACGCATTTATACTCTACCTTCCTATCCTCGGAGGTACTACAGTGTGACTTTGCCCTGTCAACTAATGTTCTAACCACACTGTTCCTATGACGGCTGGCCTGAGCTGAATTGTAGTGCGAATATTGACCTTTACACATCAGTTTCCTATAGACCTTAGTCTTTAGTTGTTGGTCTTCCCTACAGACCAACACATCTAGGAACGGCAAAACTCCTCCTTCTTCTACCTCCGAGGTAAATTGTATGAATGGGGAGAAGCCATTTAAAATATTCAACACCTGATCTTCACTCCCCTTTCGAATAATTGAAAATGTATCATCCACGTATCTTTTCCAGGGACCCATAGGGAGAACACTAACATTAAATATTCTAGCCTCGAGCTCCTCCATAGCTAAATTAGCTATAATTGCCCTAATGGGGAAGCCCACGGCTGTACCGTTAACCTGCTTATACATAGTATTATCAAACACCATAGTGGTGCTTGAGAGGCATAATTCTATATCTTTCTCAATATCCTCTAAATTTAATTGTGTTCTAGTATTTAGGGTGGTATCTCTCTGTAAGGCCATGTGTGCACAACGCACTCCATGGTCAATCGGAATACATGTAAATAGAGATGTCACATTGAAAGATATCATAATTTTATTCTCTTCTATGCATTGGCTTCTTATAAAATGCACAAAGTCTTTGCTGTCCTTAACACTAAATTCGGAAAGTCCTACTAATGGAGATAATAATTTGGCTAAGAAACCAGATAGTGCATATGTGGGACTGTCTATAAATGAGACTATGGGTCTAAGTGGTACACCCATTTTATGAATTTTAGGCAAGTCATAAAATCTTGGTATTTGGCTCCCTGTAGCATGCAGTACCCAATATTGTTCTTTGGAAATTTTGCTAGACTTAAGCCAACTCTGTACCATTCTATTCATTTGCTGTTACAAGTTAAGCAGTGGACTTTTCTGAATAACCTTATAGGTTGTTTGATCATTCAATAAATCCAACGCCTTATTTAGATATGCTTCCTTATCAAGATATCTAAATAAGATGTCTAAATAAGGTTCGAAAGAAATTATGATATCTTTAGATGTGACATCTCTGTAGGGAAGACCAACAACTAAAGACTAAGGTCTATAGAAAACCGATGTGTAAAGGTCAATATTCGCACTACAATTCAGCTCAGGCCAGCCATCATAGGAACAGTGTGGTTAGAACATCAGTTGACAGGGCAAAATCACACTGCAGTACCTCTGAGGATAGGAAAGTAGAGTATGAACGCGTCACGACGGATCTTACAAAATGTGGCTACCCCCAGAGGATTACAGAAAAATATATTAAAGGAAATCAGAGGAGAGGCGAATCTTTTACGCCAGTATCCACTGCATACATTCCCTACTATACGGGTCTAACCGAGCATATAACTAGAGTACTAAGAAATTATCAGACGCGTTGTGTGCGGCTTCCGGGGCGGAGGCTGCACACAATCGTGTCACAAGTAAATAAATAAATTAAATTAATTTTCTGTTTATACTCCGGCACGACAGCCAAGTCAGTAGAGTTTACAATAAATCGTCAATACAAATATTTATTGTATTTAGTAATCACAGGCTTGAACCCCGGTCCACTCAAGGAACACGTGCTATGCACTCTCGCTCCTGACCACTGGGCTACGTCAGGCCTAAAGGACCCCATTCAAAAAGAGAATGCAAGTGGGGTCATATATAGTATTAGATGCCCGGATTGTGGGGAGTGTTATGTAGGGGAATCAAAACGCCGTCTCAAAGATCGTCTGGGGGAGCACACTAAGGCAATAAGAAAATGCGGAGTATGGTAAGTCCGCCGTGGCCGAGCATTTTTGGGAGAAGCAGCACCAGATCTCCCTAGACGATGCTATCATCACCGATCGGGCGCATAAGTTCTGGGACCGCAAGTGGCTCGAGAGTTTGTGGATCTGTTCCACAGTGAACATTAGAGATAGAGGAACGCGGATCCATCCCCTCTTCGAGGCTACTATCCTGAGAAGGGATGAACGGTTCCATATGACCCACTCCCGAGCCATTTCCGGTTCCATAACACAAGAGAACGGAACACGTGGAATGAAACACGTGATGAGTACCGTGAACCTTCTGGTATTTAAAGATGCACCGCAGAACAAAGAAAATACCGCTGAAGAAGAAGGCAGGAGCCTTCAAAAGCTATGGTTTTATCGCTTTTAATTTAGTATATTTTTATGTATTTTATGGTTTTATTGTTCTTAACCCAGTATATTTTAATGTATATTTTATATATTTTAGTTGTAAAGTTAAATATAATTTATTGTAAATACAGGCAAATATAATTTATTATAAATACATAGTTATCAAGATGCCAGTTTTCATTTTCGTTGTGTTTCATTTCTACATAAGGTTGGTGGAAAACATTTAAAACTACAATCTGTATTATGGTATTTCACGCATTAAAAACGACAGGGCTTATGGGGAAAATAGAGATAGGGACAGAGCATTCAAAAAAATATTCATCTGGTAAGTATAACACTAAAAAAAGTTAGAAACCCAATAAAATTGCTAACACACATTTAAACATCTTAAATTTCTAATAAATAAATAAACATTACAGTAAATATAGCAATGTAATATATACATAATAACTGATATTTCTTTTCAATAACATTTTTTTTTTTTTTGGATTGTAAAATTTAAAACAGTAAAAAAGACAAGCAATCAATAACAAACACGGCACGCACAAATGCACAAGTGAGATACGGAGTACAAAGTATGAAGCTTAAAAAATAGGAATGAAGAGAAGATTCTGAAAATTTATTTAAGTTTTTTATATGATTGAAGATTTCATGGAAGGGGAAACACATTTCACCATAATAACGTTAAAACCAATAGAATTCCAGCTATCAGCATTATCACAAATGGAATAAGGTTGAGTATACCACCTGTTTAAAATTAGACTGCAGAAACAGAAAAGCAAAATAAACCAGGAACTGCAAATTGTTTTTATGGTAGTGACCTCCAGAAATGCGCTCCTTTGCTTATGCCTCACAAAATTTCTGTTCAAACAGACAAATGTGAGCTCCTGAAAACATCAGTCGGCCAACAATATCACGTGTTATCTTGTGAATACAGCGAATGACAACAGTGTGTCTCCGACCAATACAACTAGAGTAAATGGGGAAATATAGCTCTCATACATTTGATGTTTGACATTTTTTAAGCATTGTAAACTTGTATGTATTGCTGCGCAGGTCAGTGCGTTCAGCTTGGTGCCGGGTTTTGCATTCACCTGATGTTACTCACAGACGAAATCGCACATGAGCCAACGCGAAAACCACGTTATACTCACATTGTTCCCCAATATATCACTCATGTTGGAGCAAATTCGTGTTTCCAAAATGCACGTTATAGCAGAACTGACTGTATTGAAGTTACGATCATAAATTCACCAGGATAAACTAATGAAACTCAATATCATTACAGGTAAGTACTTTACAAATTCAATATCGATAAGAGCATTTGAAATTTAATTATATATAATTAATAAAGTAAACTTCATAGCATAACCAGTGCATAATGTTATTACTGCCTTAGATATATTTAGTGTAAAGTGTGTTTAGGCTCAAACCGCACCAGGGGTTTCCCTCATCTCACGTGGTATACATTGTCTTGTGATACAGAACACTGTAAAGGTCAGAGATTTAAAAGTATATGGGTATTGTTTACGTGTAGTGTTGTGTACCGTTGTTCCTCTGGCCATTTAGCCGCTAGACCCCTGCTGAGGCCCGATGTTGCCTGCACTTCGCCCCATGGAGGCAGACCAGCTACATCAGTAGTTTACGATTACTCTGCAGATTTTAGTGACAAGGACCTTAAAAAAAAAAAAAAGTGCACACACACACACACACACACATGTGGAGTGATCATGGCAGGGATAGTGCTAGAATCTGAAGGGCCGAAAGTTTTGTGGGCGAAGCAATTTGGGTGTAGTTAAATTTGGACGTGTAGAGTGCTCGCTAGCATACAGATAGAGTTGGGGGGGGAAGACTGAAGGCTGGGGAAAGACGTAGAAATATGGGGATGATAGAGAAAGCAGCCCCAGAGAGTCAGTGAAGCAGGGCCATGCCTCGCCAGGCAAAAGGTGGCTTGTTTGTTTGTTTGTTTGTTTGTTATTTGGTTTTTAGGAGCATTAGCAACTAAGGCCATATTTCTAAGGGAATATGCGGTGGTGATTCCCTGACCTTTCCGCATCCTCCGTATTTGGTGGTGATGGGCTCGAACCCCGGTCTAATCAAGAAGCGTGTGCTACGCACTGCTGCTCCTTCCCACCTGGCTACAGAGGCGCCCATGCAAAAGGTGACATAGCAGAAGGGGAGGAGACAGGGCCCATCTCCTCCCCCTGCCAAGGGAAGGGGAGTCCGGTTCAGATTGCCAATACTGGTGTTGGGCAGCTTAGCTGCACTGTCATTCATTAATTTCTTCTTAATTCATGTTTTGAAGAAATAATTTCTTCTTAATTCTTCTTAATTCATGGTCCAGTCAAGTATTTTTTCATGCTTGAGATGCAGGTCTAAGTTTGGGATGTTGTCTTCTAGTCCAGTTCTTCTTGTTCTTGATGTAGGTGTCTTTTTTTAGTTCCTTTTATAGTCATTAGTGAGTGTGGTTATGTGCAGTGTTTTCGGCCCTGCAAGTTGGTAGGGTTCGAAATTCACTAGTGGGTAACCAGTGGTTTGTCTTGTGTCCGTTTGCTTTTTTCAGGGTTAAACAGAAGGCCCTAGGGTGGTCCCAGTAGGGTCCTTAGTCTGGTAAACATCTCTTGGGCAAATTATGAGAAAGCCTGGTAATGGTCCTCCTCAGCAGTATGAGGTGCTCCTGATCCTTTAGTTTGAATTGGATATTCATGATGAGATGCCAATGGAGGTTTTCGTAGAGGTGGCAATCGTGCATTAAATGCTTCCAGGATTGTTCTTCACCACAGTGGCATAGTGGAGATTCTACAATACCGAAGGCAGCCAATTTTGCATTGAAAGATCTGTGCCCCATGAGTAGAAAAGTGGTGTAGAGGCCAGGTGAGAACCAAGGTGGGTGCGTGGTTAGATATATTTAGTGTAGTATTTTTAATTATATTGAATTTGAAGGAAAATCATGCCTCAGAACAGAGCAGCAAAGCAAAGGCTCAAGCTAGTGGGAGCGGCATGGCTCTGGGAAGAACTTAAGGGGGCAATTGTCCTCGGAATCAGGACCTTATGAAATATATGATCCTTGAGGTTGTCACAGACATTCTCTCAGATATGCCAGACAAGCTGTATTTGCTACCTTGGAGTCTAAAACGCTGATGGAACTGATATTCGGGTGACACTCAAGTCAAGTGGACCCAATTTCGGCGAAGTCCGTGACAGCCAAATCCTCTGCTTGCACCTTCACGATGGTGGGACTGTTAGTAATCCTGGGTATAACCTCCATGTACAAGTACATGGTGGAAGACCACCCAGGTGTGAACCAACGTAAGCAGGGGTCGAGGTGTGGCACCCACACCACATGGAGAATACCGCCCCTCTATGTTACCAGGCAGTACTAGGTAGTAGATGACACTCATCAACCGGTGCAATACCACCACTTTGCTTATTGGAGGCTTGAAGTGGTGGAACCCACGTTTAGTCTCTAGAGCTAAGTTCCGGTCAACCCTTCCCTATCTCTTCCATCATGCAGTATGATTGATGACTTTTGAGGTTATGATGAACATCGTGGCGAGATCCAATATTCCTTACATTTCAAGAGTACAGCTCTAAAACTGTGTTCGCAGGCCGGCCACTAGTTAGTATACAGGACCGAACCTATTGGTAACTCTCTAGGAGGCTTCCAGATCAGCTAGTGTATAATCTTGCTACCTCTACTCTGCCAGATAGTGACTGGAGGGAGTCCGAGTAGTGTGTATGCGGGGAGCATTGTCGAGGCCACGTTATGTTGAGGATCTGGGTATATTCTTACCACATGTACGCCATATCCAAAAATTTCATTACTTCATACAGCATGTCCCACCCACTTTTTCTTACTATTGAATATACCATGAATTGTCAAACTAATGGAGCAAGCTTATCTGCGAAAAGATCTAAACCTCCCAAGGACTTCCTAATTCATTTCACAAATATACATGGTCTCAATTCTAATCTCAACAACATCCATTTCCACTTGAAGTCTGCCAAACCCCATGTACTTTTTCTGACAGAATCTCAGTTATCGGTTGATTCAACTACTGCTCATCTCAGTTGTCCAAATTATTCACTGCATGATTCCTTTCGCCTCAAAGGTGGTACTTGTGCTTATGTCCATTCTGATATTCCCTGTCAGACACTTGGCAATTTGGAATCTCCTCTCTTTGATCTTCTCTGTCTTAAAATCTCTCTACCTCACTGTGTCAAATTCATCTGTTGTTTCTACCATTCTCCCACCCCCACTAATCACTTGGAGCCCTTTGACTTCCTCTCTTTGCAACTTGATTTTCTCCAGTCCAACTTTCCTAAGAGTGAGGTAATTTTCCTTGGTGATTTTAATGTTCACAACTCCAGCTGGCTTCCGTTTTCTAGTCTCACCGACCCAGCTGGTCGAGATGCTGAGGCTTTTGCAATTACTAATGACCTAGCACAGATTGTTCATTTACCTACAAGAATACCGGAGAATCCTAATCATACAGCCAAGACGCTTGATCTTTTTCTCACAAACAACCCTTCTACGTACACAGTCGAAGTGAGAGATCATTTAGGCACTTCAGATTACAACTTGGTGATTGTCCCTTTTCCAATGGAGCCTTTATCTCATGGCTATTCCCAACCTCGTGTTGTTTGGCATTACAAGAATGCAAAATGGGATGACCTGCGAGATTTCTTTTCTTCTTTTCCTTCGTCGGATTACTGTTTCAAAACTTCTGATGTCAACGTCTGCTCAGATCGTGTCAGTGAAATTATTCTTGCAGGAATGGAATCCTTTATCCCACACTCCACTTTAAAATCTCGTCCTTTATCTAAACCTTGGATTTACAATAAATCTGCTAAGGCTGTTCAAGAGAAGAATGTTGCATATCGTAATTGGCTTGTTTATAATTTTCAGTTTCATTTTCTGGCTACACCAAAGCTCGCAACAATTGTAAAGCAGTTATTAATCAGTCCAAACTAGAGTTTGAACAGGCTAAGAGTAGAAACTTGCCTCTTGCCCTAATGGTAGCCGAGAATTCTGGTCTGTTGCCAAAGCTATTGACCGCAACGTTTGCCCATCTCTGCTCCCACCTCTGTCCAAACCAGATGGTTCTCTTGTCACTTCAGCCAAGGAATAAGCTGACCTGCTAGCATCCCATTTTTCTTCCAGCTCATGTATTAATGATCTTGGTAAAACACCTCCCGCCATTCCCAACACGCTCCATTCAATGCCTCCTGTGGTCTTCCATCAAAATAATGTCAGAAGGATTTTGATGAATCTTGATGATAAGAAAGCTCCAGATCCTGATGATATTTCTCCACTTGTTCTCAAAACCTGTGCTTCTGAACTTACTCCTATTCTTTGCCGCCATTTTTGGCTTTCTTATTCCAAAGGTGTTTTTCCTTCTGCTTGGAAATTTGCTCATATCCAGCCAGTTCCTAAAAAGGGTGACAAATCCCTCCCATCCAATTATCGTCCCATTGCAAATACTTCTACTCTTTCTAAAGTAATGGAGAAATGAATTAACCGCCAACATTTAAACTACCTAGAAACCTTCCGTCTGATCAACGATCGCCAGTATGGATTCCGTCAGTGTCAATCCACTAGTGATATTCTGGCTTATGTTACCCATTTATGGACTAATTCAATGGAAAGATTTGGTGAAACACAAATAGTTGCTCTTGACATCTCAAAGGCTTTCGATCGTGTTTGGCATAAAGGTCTTCTAAACAAGCTTCCATCTTATGGTTTGCCAACTGTTTTTAGTAATTGGTTATCCAGTTTTCTCTCTGATCGCTCACTGAGGGTGATGGTAGATGGCTCTCTGTCTTCTAACTTCTCCACTAATGCCGGTGTCCCCCAAGGTTCAGTTCTTTCCCCCACTCTTTTCCTCTTGTATATTAATGACCTTCTTCCATTGACTGGAAATCCTATCCATAGTTTTGCCAATGATAGCACATTGCATTCTACTTTCCATTTTGAGAAACCTTGCCCTGTTCAATCAGCTTCAACTTCTCAAAAATCTGCTACCAATTCCTTAAATGCCAATCTTCAGATAATTCTCCAGTGGGACAAAGACAACTTAGTTGATTTAAACCCTTCTAAAACTCAGTCTTGTCTTATATCTAGCAAAAAGGATCCTTCTGCTCCTATGCTTATCTTTAGTGACACTCCGATTTCTAGGCAAAATGATATATCTCTTTTGGGGATTACACTGACTTCTAATCTCTCTTGGCACAAGCACATTACAAATATTGCTTCCTCTGCATCTAAAAAACTTGGTTTTCTCTTTCGCTCTCGGCGTTACTTTTCTTCCGAACAGCTGCTCACTCTGTATAAATTGCAAATCTGCCCTGCCATGGAATATTGTTCCCACATCTGGGGTGGTGCCCCCAAAACCTCTCTCAGTCTTCTTGATTCCATTCAGAAGAGGGCAGTTAGGTTAATTAATGATTCATCTCTAACAGAGTCTCTCCACTCGCTGTCTCATAGATGTACTGTTTCTGTTGCATTCCTCTTCTACAGATACTTCCATGGGCACTGTTCTTCTGAATTGGCTTCTATAATTCCTGCTCTCTCTTTCAAAACATTCCGAACACGTGCCGGCACCAGCCAACATCCATTTACTGTCCAACTTCAAACTCACAGAACCAACTTTTCATCTTCCTCGTTTATTCATTCAACTGTAGTTTTCTGAAACAACCTTCCTTCATACGTATTTCGTGAAAATTACAGTCTACAGAAGTTCAAGTCCAATGTCAACAAATATCTTCTTTTGTCTTCTCAACCTCCAACCCAAGCACGGTACTAAGTACTATAGGTTCTAATACCTCTCGTGTTTGGGGTTTACATGAAAAAAAAAAAATATATATATATGGCTTGGTTGATGTTTGCAGAACTATCAGGAATGGGATATGATATTGCCAAGAGGAATGTCTTTGTGTGCGCTCAATGTAAGGAGTGTGAGGATATTAGTTGACAACTCGGCATTGTTATGGGTCTTTATGAGAGCTTGAAGAACAGAGTGGATGTCCTCGAAGGAATTAAAGTGTGGGCACATCAAGATCTCAACTACCCATGTAAATGCCAGAGCTTGTACTTGTTCATCAGCAAACACAGCGGCAAACCCTAAGAGAGAATGCTCTGGTCCCACAGGAGCTAGTCATTGTTGGTGATTCTACTGATAGGGAAATGGGAAATATATCGTGCAAAAAGGATAGGTGGAATAGAACCAAGGTATGTCTGCCAGGGGCAAAAGTTGATGATTTTGTAGAGAAGATAAGTAGATCTTTTAAGGGCACAAAAGGTGATATCAGCATTAGCATTAGCAGAGCATTAAAAAAAAAAAAAAAAAAATTTGTAATTGCACACATTTGTAATTTTTTACACTTTTGAAATTTTTCCTGCACATGAGATTAAAAAATTGAATAAATAATTCTACTTATATGTTCGTCAAACATTTCTTTTTTTTTTTTTTTGCTTCAATCAAATTCAGTGAGCATAGTTGCGAGTGTTGCATAAACCTCTAAGGAAATTCCAAATTACGTAAAATTCGACTTACGTAGAATCGAGATGAACGCAACCTTACATAAGTCGGGGATGGCTGTACTTATCTTGGACAAATCATTAGCTTTAATAGTTATAAATGGCTAGAAGTCAAGAGAAGAATAAATTTCGATGGATAACATTCCAGAAATATAGTCACATATTGAGGAGCAATATCCCAATTAGTCTGAAACGTAAAATAATGAACTAATGTATACTCCCCACCATGACTTATGGAAGTGAAACTTGGGCACTCACCAAAAGAATGGAAGAGAAGCTGAAAACTACTTAGCGAAGAATGGAAGAATTATATTAGGAAGCAGACTGTTGGATAAGAAGAGAAACACATGGATTAGGCAGCAAACCCAAGTAAAAGTTTGTTTGAGGATTTATTAGGCGCATCAGCATCTATGGCCATAGTGTACCCCCCTCCCCAAGTAAAGGACATTCTTATCAAAACTAAAGATCTGAAATGGACTTCGGCAGGACACACAGCTCGAAGACATGATGACAGATGGATTAAGAAAATAACAGAATAGTACCCAAGAGGAGCTAAAAGAAAACCTGGAAGACAATGGAGATAGACAGATGAAATTCAAGAGTTCATGGGCAGTAAATGGATGGCCACTGCACAAAACAGAAGGAACTGGAAAGTTGCAGGAGAGGCCTTCATCCAGCAGTGGATTGAAAATGCCTGATGATAATGATGACTCCTAGCATTGGTGTACATGCAGCTGTTCTTATTCTTAGTTACCCTAACACAGTCCATGTATTTACTTGTTTCATGATGACACTCAGCAGTTCTTGAAATCCCCAGCAACTTGCTTTCCAGGCTGCTGCTCATTCCAATAGAAGCAGTGCAAGAATCACTTTCGCTTCTGCCAGTGGCTATTGTTAATTTATCAGTTCTTGTTTCCCCTCAGGCTAGCAGTTTTTGGACCCACCTAACACTGACTCGATGCAAATATTCTTGCACCCTTTCTATTTAAGTGTATCCCATCCCAGTAGAAGCAGTCTCTCCTGTTAGTAAGCACAGACCACGCTGAAAAAAATTCTACCCCCGTGAGCCTTGCACAATTTCTCCAGGGACGAATTGATTGACAAAGCTCTCATCATATACTCCCTCCTATTGTGTCTGGGCAGAATTGCAGAGACTTTCAAATTTAACCCTAACCTATGACTTTTTTTCAGCATTGACCTGTACTTGTTAAGTAAATCTGCAGATCTCTTACTCTTAAGGTCATTAGTGCCAATGTGTACAATAATATAAGCAGCTTCTATGATTAATTCCCTGAATGCCTCCCACTTTATTAATTCCTTTGGTATAACTTTTACACATGCTATCTGTACTTGTTGTTATTATCAGCACTTATTAGCTCTAGGACATCAAGGCAATTACCCACCTGCCTAACTTGTGATATAACTGCTGATTTCAACTTCTTTCATGTTTTAAATTTTTTTATCATATTAAAAGTACATGTGAATGATGACTCACATTTACAAACTGTGATAGGATGACACTGCTGATTTTGATGAAATGAAATAAAGATTGTTTTCATACTAACTACTGCTGCAGGAGAAGCAAGTGTGAAATCTTGATTTCTTAACATACATTGATACAATTATCAAATCCTCATATAAGACACAAACCAGGATTTTTAATATAAATTTTGTGGAAAAAAATTGTATTTATTCTGTTGAAGGTGATCCTTTCAGTCATCATATAAGGGAAGATATATGTGTAACATTGAGGAAGATTAGTGTGGCATAATTACAAAAGCCATAATGTGTAGCAGTATTTGTCTTTAGGAAATAATTGTTTTTTCATTATATTCAGGATAAGACAACAAAAAGTTATCTATGCAAAGAATATCTTGCAATTATTTGCACCTTTATATTAAATAATGAGTGACTCTAGCTTGCTACACTGGCAATTCATTTAAATGTTTTGTCAAAGTAACTGCTCTAATACAACAAAGTTAAATACATTGTTGGATATATCAATTTGGAATGATGTTTTACCCAAACCACATAATCTTACAGTTTAATGTTAATGCAAATTTAAAAATATATCTTAACATAACCTTTCAATAATATACTTACATGCTTCAAAGCACCTTCAAAGCAGTTTTTTGCAGCTTGTATATCTCCTTTCTTCCAATAACATTCTCCTAATTCATTCCAAGCCTTTTCTAATTTGGGATTAAGTTTTACAGCTTTAGAAAGTAATTCTAATGCCTCTGAATTAAATTCTGATCCTACATTTAGAGCTCTTCCTTTCAGCATACAAAAGCGTGCTCTATCTTCTGCTGCACAGGAAACTAAACAAGTGTGAGAGTATTTAATTATTAAAATAAAAATACTGAAAGAAAAATTGAATGCTAGAATATATTCATCACTTCACATTATGATAATATCTAAGTAACCCTTTTAAATGCCCTGTATGCAACAGCAGTTTTCATTTTTATTTAGTATTAACATTGGCAAATGATGCAAGAATGCAGGCTTATACAGCATCAGCTAAAAAAAAAAATTTCCTCATCGCCTGTCCATCCCCCCCAACAGTTTATCTTGTTCTTCCTTGATTTGTTCTGTCATTTAGAAGTAAGGTAAAAAAAAAAAGGGGGGGGGGTAAAAAAAAAGGTAAACTGCAGCCATTATCAATCTACTGCAGGATGGAAGCCTCCACAACGATTCATGTTGAGGGAAATGGACCATAAACTGCCACACTGGTCCAGTGCGGGTTGGCAGATCGACTGTATTCAGCAGTGAGGGGCTTGAATCCCTGTCTATTCAAAGAGCATGTGCTACTGCACTCCCGCTCCTGACCACTAGGATACGGAGGCATACTTCCTCATTGTCTCATCTCAGTTTCTGTTAGGCAGGCACAGTGTTTTTTGGTGCAGTTCTGGAAGTAATATACCTGAATAATATAATGAGCTTTTTGGGTATCTTATACAGAGTATTTAAAACTAAACTACATTACTTTGGAGGCTGGTAGTTGAAAAATGACTAACAACAAAGGGAAAAAAAAAGTTCATAACAACAAAGGAAAAAAAAAAAAAAGTTCCATAAAGTGCCATCAAGAGAAAAATGACACTGTACATTGTGTAGGTACTTATGTCCAGGCCTCAACAAATATGTTCATGGTGCCAGTGAAAAGCTGATTTCTGGATAGGAACCAGCTTTTCACAGCACATTCTCATTTCCACACCAGGTAAGTTGTGGAAATGAGAATGTAAATGTGAAAACAGAAAATATACCTTGCTCGTTAGTGTTAAATTCATACAAGGCCAACAACCTCTCAAAGCAGCTGATATCAATTAAACTCACACTATGATATTGGGCAGTCTGCTGATAATTAAACTGTCAAAATTGAAAGTTTTTACATTTCTTTATGTGACTAACTTTCATCTATTAGTTAAAAATTAACTATTACCAGATTATCAAAGCAACACTTATTGAAAAAAAAACAAGAGATGATAAATTATTTAGACTCAGGTCACTTCCCAAATTATGAATTTCTGACTTCCAGCCATTGTGCAAGCAAACAAAGCTCCAAAAGGCAAAAAGTATAATCTCTTCAAATGATAATTAATCTTTGAATTATTTATTATTATTTTTTTTCCCTATCAAATACAAATGCTATTAGTTTAGTATCAGCACAAAGAGTCCATCCTGTTGCACTTTTCTCAAAAGTCATACCAACCTTTGGCAAGGCAGAACCACAGAAATCCTAAGAAAAATATTTCATAGTTCAACAAGGAACTTATATTCAACTTCACAGCCCCTAGACTGATCTCTAAAATACTAGTCACTGTGCCAGATTTCTTAGTCACCAATGGTGACCAGGTAACCAGATTTGTTGAGACCTGCACATATTAGACATTAACATTCATCAAACATCTGATGTCCAACGATGTAAACAACATGCTGGAATCGGAGAACCACAACATCAATTGTTGCCAAAATGTTTCCTTTGGAATGTTACCAACATGATTTGCAATGCTGTCTTTTACATCTGCCAGCATTACCATACTGTACCAATACACTTTTTACTTCCAATAATTTCACAATCAAAATCTAATGGAAGGTGAGTGAAGTGGTCAAGCAATTGGGAACATATGAGAAATTATAGTCTTTATGTAGGAACCACTGGGTGGACAGTATCCAATGGTACTCCAGCATGAACACCATCGTATCCAAGCAAACTCTAGCTTGAACAGTGGGAATAACCTGTTGGCTGAATTTATAATATTGCAGATCAGTCATGGTATACATTATGGGACCATATGGCAGATTTTCCACAGAGATTCTGCCATATGGTCCCACAATGAATGTGGAGGTGAAACCACACCACAACAGTAACATGTAGGGGAATGCAGTGTAATTTCATTGGTGACATATGTATGCAATGCTCCCCATATTCAACAATACTGGATGTTGACATAACATAACAATTCAGCTGGAGGTATGCCTTGTTGCCCACAGAATGTTCCAAGGCCAATTATCTATACTGTCCACTTCAATTCTGGCCCAGCATTGAAAAGCAAAATCCAAACATTTCTCAGAATTACATACAGTCAGCTTCTATGCCATGTTCATATGGGTATCTGTGTTGCATGCTTTGTAGAACCTTATGAATAGTTAATCATGAAACATTTAGTTCCACAGCAACTTCTCTATCACTAGTGACTGAATACTAATTGCATGCTGTGCTCTCAGTTATAGCAACAGTGCCCTCATAACCTGGAAACTTCCTCTGCTATGGCATAAGACAAACTACTCAACTCTTCAAACTTCTGTTTCATATTGCATAGCCCATTTTGCAATAGAGTCCAACATTATCTTTATCATGGGTGGTATTTATGAAGAGCAGCCAAGGAATTGACTGCTACTGTTTTGGTAATAGAACTTACCCAACAAAGCATGAACCTTCAGTGAAAATTTCACGGTCAATTCCTATGTCCAATTTGTTATTCTCTGTTCTTACAACTCTTCCATGGATGGACTGTTGTTGGAATATAATTTACAAAATTCTTATAAACAGCACCATTTCCTGATGGCATAGTATAGAACTAATTTTTTTTCCCTATCATGCTTTTTACATTTCTGACTAGTGTGCATTCTAAATTTTAGCTCTGTGCAATTAGCTGTTTTCTATGTATCGGCCTTTCAAGTGTTACCATTTAAATATAATCGTCCTGCATATCATCTATTAAATGCTTTATATTCTAAAAGCTTTTATGAGATTATAAACCAGAGTGTCTATCTGTCTCTAGCAGAAAAATCTTATTATCTTTATTTGACATTAAGATTATTTTAAGCATCAAGGATAGTCAGTTGGCACAGTGACATCTAAGACCATAATATACCATGACCTAGGTGATAGCAATAAAAAAAGGTTAAATTGTCATATGTTATTAGGTGTTCCATCAGACATGAAAGAAAGAATCAAAAACGTCTCATCATAATACAAACTGCTATTAAATACACACATCACAATGTTAAAATTGTGTATGTAATTACCAAATGCAATTGACTGTATTTTAGTTATGTTTGTTTTTTTTTTTTTTTTTTTAGGAGCATTAGCAACTAAGGCCATATTGCTCCGGGATATGCGGTGGTCATTCCCTTACCTTTCCGCATCCTCCATATTTGGTGGTGATGGGCTCGAACCCCGGTCTAATCAAGAAGCGTGTGCTACGCACTGCTGTTCCTTCCCACCTGGCTATTTTAGTTATCTATATGCTCTAAAAGCAATTTTATTCCCCCCATTCTGTTACATAATAAGACAAAAAAAATTAAGGCATGTGAAAAGGTCACAATGATTAATTAATACTAATTTCACAGCTGAGTTTTTCAAGTAGTAATAACAGATTTTTATTTTACAAAACCAGGCATTGAAATTTTAAGATATTATAAGATAAATCTATTAAAATTTATCCAATATAATAAAATATACACGTCTTTCCAAACATGAAAAATACAAGATGTGTTTTTCCACCTAATACTTTAAAGGAGGAGTAGTAGTAGTTGTTCATTTTCTTGAGACAATTAACACTCAATGTTTACTCATAACAAAGACTCAAATTTCTGGATTGCCAATTCACTTGGCAATCCAGAAATTGGATTGCCAAGGGTAAGTTGCTACAATGGATAAAAGGATGGTTAAGTGGGAGAAGACAGAGGGTGGTAATCAATGGGTGCTGCTCTTCTTCGACTAATGTTATTAGTGGAGTCCCACAGGGTTCGGTGTTAGGTCCACTGTTGTTTTGTATATTTATCAATGATATTGATGAAGGTATATCAGGCTTAATGTCGAAGTTTGCAGATGATACAAAGGTTGGCAGGGTTGTTAATGACAGTAATGGCAGTGTGCTACTGCAACAGGATCTAGATAATTTGGGCAGATGGGCTAAGAAGTGGCAACTGAAGTTTAACCTTGACAAATGCAAAGTACTGCATATGGGTAGAAGTAACCCCAGAGAAACGTACCAACTGTGTGGTACTACACTTAAGGTGGTAGAAAATGAAAAAGACCTGGGAGTAATTGTGCAGTCAGATATGAAGTTTTCTGAGCAATGCAGACAGGCTGCCAGGGCAGGTCATGGGGTTTTGTCAATGATATATAGGAATTTTGCTAGCAGGGAAAAGGAGGTGATTATTCCTCTGTATAAGGCAATGGTCAGGCCACGCCTTGAGTACTGCGTACAGGTCTGGAGGCCTCATTTTAGGAAGGATGTAGATTTACTTGAGCGTGTACAGAGAAGGGCAACAAGATTGGTGAGGGGAATGAAGGGATCCTCTTACCAAGAGAGGCTTAAGTTCTGCAAATTGCAGTGGCTGGAGACTAGGCACCTGCGCAGTGATCTGATTGAGGTGTATAAGGCCTTGAATGGGTTGAGCACGTTGAATTCTGATGGGATCCTTCCACTTGTTCAGATTACGAATCTAAGGGGGCATAAATTCAAATTAAGAAAAGAGAGATGTAGATTAGATGTGCGGAAATTTGCCTTTAGCCAGCGGGTGGTTAATTGCTGGAACAAACTTCCATCTGTCGTTGTGGAAGCTGATAGGTTGAATAAATTTAAGGAGGAACTGGACAGGCATTTGGAGGGAATGGTGTGATTTTTTTTTTTTTTTTTTTTTTGGCTGATGCTGCATAAGCTCATACACTTGCTTTCTTGCATCAAATGCCACTGCTACTACTACTACTACTACTACTACTAATTGAGGAAAACTAAAGAGAAAATTATTGAACCCTCCTCAAATATAGGATTAAAATCAATCTGTAATTCAATGAACAGTAGTCAGTTTTGTGTAAAAGTAAAGGCAGAATGTCTAGCACTTCATGAAAAGCAATGAAGAAATTTTTGCCTTTTTTAGCCAAATAATTCTGTGAAACAATTCTTTCATCCATGAAATAATACAATCAAAACAACAGAGTTAGCTATTTACTTATTAATCCTGCTTTACACCTTTCAATCACTTCTTTAATTCTTAGGTTCAAAAATTTAGTGAGTGAAAAAGAACAATAATTGCACTCAATGTTTCCACACATTATTATATTATTCTACAGGATGATCATTTTAAATGAGAACCCATGAAATATGAATAACTTTGAGTAAGAATGCTAATGATGAAATTTACAGTAACATTCTTTATTCTGTGTGTGGTGTTGCTACCTGCAGACAACCCGTAAAACAATGAATGTAAAAAGTTTATGCAAAAAAAGTAAATAAACATAGAGGTCAGCACAGAGGAGTGTATATTCATGGTGGAACCTCAAAAACATTGATTCTAGTCCTGATTTATAAATCATGTTAAGTAGTTATTGAAAACTACTCAAAATGTTTTTGTAGGCAATTTTAAGTTGCAAGGCACAAACAAATAAAATCTGTGATAGATATGGAAGCTTGTGAAAACATTTGGGGAGACTGGGATGTGAATTGTATTTGCATCAACTGTTGTGACTGAGGAATAATTAGCACAGGATAGGGAAAGCCTGGCAGAAGTCCACGTGAATCACTTTGGAGGCTAAAAAAAAGGGAATATCTTTGGCTATGTCAAAGAAAATGCTTACAACAATAATTCACAGTCTGTAAGAAACAAAAAGCAACACATACACCCAACATCACTCCCAACATGAAAAGCAATATATCCAACCATCACTCCTGATGCTTTGATGCATTCAGCTATGCTGTGATCATGACAGTGCTCATTTTTAAAAGTTTCTGTGACAAGTTAAGTAATTTCAGAGAATAAAGAACGTTACTTGTAAATTTCATGTCTTTTTACTCAGAGTTTTGTGCATTTCCATGGGCTCTCATTTAAAATTATCATTCTGTACCATATAATTTAAAAATATATATTATTTCTATTGCTGATTTATGTTACAATTTTGGTGATAAATTAATTAATATGAAAAAATAATTTCATTAAAAATTACCAATTTTTTATTTCATTGATTGAAGTATTTCATAAATATGAAAAAAAAAGTTACAGGCAATCCTTGGCCTTATGGCAGGCATTCTTAGAAAAGTACCATAAGTTGAAGCCAGTCTTCTCATAAAACAATGATTTAATAGGAGATTATGTTTCTAACAAAGGGCTTGATACTATCAAACAATGAAGTTCTTATCTTGATTTTTCTTAGCTGACTTGCTCATAGACAGAATATATAATATATTTGCAGTTAAAGAAGACAATTAGGAACACTATTATCATGATCATGACATCTAGAAGCCATGCTATGTTGGATTTATGTTAGATACCTCTTTGAGAAACCTTTTGGTGAGACTGAAGGCCCCTGGATGCCTTTTTGAAAAATAAATGGGCCCAACACTGAACCCTGGAGCTCCACTAATAACATTTGTCCACGAAGAGCAGTGTCCACTGATTACCATTCTCTGTCGTCTCCCACCCAACCATCCCTTTATCCATTGTAGCAACTTACCCTTAATGCCACACCTCTACAATTTGTACAGCAGTCTTCCATGTGCAACAGTATTAAAAGCTTTTCTGAAATCCAAGTATATGATATCAAAATTATTTTTGGCATTCAGTTCCTTTGTGACTACATCATAGTATCCAATCAAATTGGTCAGACAAGACCTCCTTTTAACAAACCCATGTTGTGTCTTAACTATTACTGCAGTCTTGTCTATATGATCCTGCAATGCTTCTTTAACCAGTGATTCCATTATTTCCCCCAGAACACAAGTTAAACTAACAGGTCTATAGTTACTTGTGTCACCTTTTGATCCCCCTTTTTGAATTGGTGATACATTTGCACACCTCCAGTTAATGAGGATCTCCCCTGAGTCCAAGGAAGCTCTCATAATTATGGCTAAGGGTTTGCTTACTTCCCTTGCTACCTCCATCAGTATAACTGGATAGAATCCATCTGCCCCAGGTGACTTTTTTATGTTTAACTTCAACAATTTCTCCTCCACTTTACTCTCAGTTATTACAAAATCACTTAGCTCCCTGTTAGAGTTTGATAAACTTCTGGCACTCCCCTCATTGAATAACTCCTCATGTGTGAATGTAGATGCAAAATACTCATTCAGTTTATCAGCTACCTGAGCATGATCATCAATAATCAACCCATCTATATTAAGTGGTCCAATCTGATTCATCCCTTTCCTTCTAGAGTTTACATAAGTAAAGAACTCTTCACTGTTTTTCTTTGCATCCTTTTCCCAAAGATTTCTCGTAATCTGCCTTCGCCTGCCTAACCCCCTTTGTGACTTAATTACAGACTAGTTTATATCTGCCATAGGCTTCTGATACTTTATATGCATCCCATGCATTTTTCTTCTCTGCCATGAGCTTCATTAGTTCATCTGACATCCATTTAGGTCTAAATCTTGAACAGTATTTCTTAGTTGGTAGGAAAAGTCTGGTAGATTCCAAGATTTATTCCTTGGAAGCTTCCCATTTAGAATTCATTGTTTTTAACATCATCAGTTGATCCCACTGTATAGAATTTAAAAAATTCTGAAGCCACTGTAGTCACCATTACGAAAGCAAAAATCCTTCCTTTTACCCTTGATGGTAGTTACATCTTTAAGTAATTCCCACATCAGTACATTGTGATCACTGTCACCCAGTGGTTCATTTATCTGCAAATTCTTAATGCATGAATAATCACTGCTGATAATCAGATCAAGAGTATTACTCTCTCTCGTTGCTTCTCGAACATGTTGCAGTGAAAACATTCATCCAATAAATCCACAAAAGTTTTGCTAGTGTGCGACTGACCAACCCACAAGTTCCAGTCAATATCTGGAAAGTTGAAATCCCCCATTATAAGACATTCTGATTTACTGGCCCACTCTTTTTCTCTGCACAATTGCTCATTATATTCATCAGATTCTTTAGGCCTATATAACACACACACACCTACTCTCATTTTTCCTTTCCCAGTGCTTATGTCACACAAACAGATTCATTCAACATTGCATTGTCCACTAACATCAACTGGATGCACTTCCTTAGATTTTGTGTTTTTCTTAACTAACAGCATAACCCCTCCTCCCTTCCTGTCCTGTCTATCCTTTCTGTACATATTGTACTCCCCAAATTCCAATTCTGCACTGTTTATGTCTGTGTGACACAATGTCTCTGATATCTCAACAATATCTGCCTTTGATGTCTTGAATAGCACTTCAAGCTCATCAAATATTATTAATATACATCTAGCATTGGTGTACATGCATCTGTTTCTACTCTTTGTTACCCTAACACAGTGGTTTTCAACCAGGGTGCCGCAACAACATCCAGGGGTGCCACGTAATTTGGGTTTAAGTTACTTAAAATCACTTTCACTTCTGCCAGTGGCTACTGTTAATCTATTAGTCCACGTATACACCCCGCAAGCTAGCAGTTTTCCGACCCAACTAACACTGCCTTCATAGCATCAGCAAATATTCTTGCACCCTTTCTATTTGAGTGTACCAGATTCCTGTCAAAGCAGTCTCTCCTGTCAACAAGCACAGACCAGGCTGAAAAAAATTCTACCCCTTGAGCCTGAGCCTTGCACAATCTCTCCAGGGCCGAATTAGCATTAGCATTAGCATTAGTAGAGGCATTTGATGCAAGAAAGCAAGCTTATGCAGCATCAGCCAAAAAAAAAAAAAAAAAAAAAAAACCACTTCCACTTCACCCCTCTGTTCGTTCAAAATACCTGTCCAGCTGAGCCTTAAACTTATTTAGGCTATCAACCTCCACCACAAGGGATGGAAGTCTGTTCCACCAACCAACCACCCGCTGGCTAAAGGCAAATTTCCGCACGTCTATCCTACATCTGTCTTTCCTCAATTTGAATTTATGCCCTCTCAGGTGATTTTTCTGAGCTAGAGGAAGAATCCCATCAGCATTGAGCATGCTTAAACCATTCAAGGCTTTATACACCTCTATCAGATCACCTCGCTGGTGCCTAGTCTCCAGACACTGTAATTTGCAAAACTTAAGCCTTTCTTCGTAAGAGCACCCCTTTGTTCCATTCACTAATCTTGTTGCCCTTCTCTGTACTCGTTCCAGCAGCTCTACATACTTCTTTAAATGCGGCCTCCAGACCTGTATACAGTACTCTAGGTGTGGCCTGACCATTGCCTTATACAATGGAATAATCACCTCCTTATCCCTGCTGGAAAAATTCCTGTATATCATTGACAATACTCCATGAGCTACTCCTGCAGCCCGTCTGCACTGCTCAGAGAACTTCATATCTGCCTGCACAACCACCCCCAAGTCCCTTTCATTCTCTACCACTGTTAGTGTAGTACCACAGATTTGATAATTTGCTCTGGGGTTGCTGTTTCCCATGTGTAGTACTTTACATTTGTCAATGTTAAACTTCATTTGCCACCTCTCAGCCCATCTGCTCAACCTTTCCAGATCCTGTTGTAGCAGCATAGTGTCAGTAGTGTCCTTGACAACCCTGCCAACCTTTGTATCGTCTGCAAACTTGGACATTAAGCTTGATATACCATCATCAATATCATTTATAAATACAGAAAACAATAATGGACCCAACACTGAGCCCTGAGGGACTCCACTAATAACATTAGTCCACGATGAGCAGTGTCCATTGATTACCACTCTCTGTCTTCTCCCCCTCAACCACCCCTTTATCCATAGCAGCAATTTGCCTCCAATGTCACACTGCTCCAAATTGTGTAGCAGTCTTCCAAGTGCAACAGTATCAAAAGCCTTTCTAAGATCCAAGTATATAATATCAAAGTTATTCCCTGCATCCAGTTCTTTTGTGACTGCATCATAGTATCCAATCAAGTTGGTCAGGCAAGACTTCCCCTTAACAAAACCATGCTGTGTCTGAGCTATAACTGAAGTCTTGTCTAAATGATCCTGCAGTGCTTCTTTAACCAGTGCCTCCATTAATTTTCCTGGAACAGAAGTTAAGCTCACAGGTCTATAATTACTTGTGTCAGCCTTTGATCCTCCTTTGTGAATTGGGGTCACATTTGCACATTTCCAGTCTATGGGTACCTCCCCTGAGTCCAAGGAAGCTCTCATAATTATGGCTAAGGGTTTGCTTACTTCCTTTGCTGCCTCCTTTAATATAACTGGATAGATCCCATCCACCCCGGGTGCCTTTCTTGTGTTTATCTTCAACAGTTTCTCCTCCACTTTACTCCCAGTTATTTCAAGATTCTGTAGCTTACTGCTAGAGCTGAATACACCTCTGGCATTCCCCTTGCTGAATAACTCCTCATGTGTGAATGTCGATGCAAAATATTCATTTAGTTTGTTAGCTACCTGAGCAGGATCATCAACAGTTGACCCATCAATATCAAGTGGACCAATCTGATTCATCCCCTTCCTTCTAGAGTTTACATAAGTAAAGAACTCTTTGCTGTTTTTCTTTGCATCCCTTGCCAAGGATTTCTCATAATCTGCCTTCACCTGCCTAACCTCCTTTGTAACTTGGTTGCATATCAACTTGTATCTATCATAGGCTTCTGTGTCATGTGTTAATTTGTAAGTATCCCATGCATTTTTCTTCTCCGCCATATGCCTCATTAGTTCATCTGACATCCATTTTGGCCTAAACCTTGAACAATATTTCTTAGTTGGTATGTAAAGCCTAGTAGCTTCCAAGATAAGTTCTTTGAATGCTTCCCATTTTGAATTTGCTGTTGGTAACATCATCAGTTGGTCCCACTGTATAGAATTTAAATACTGTCTCAGTCCATCGTAGTCGCCTTTACGGAAGCAATAACCCTTCCCTTTACCCCTAATGGTAGTTACCTCTTTCAGTAAATCCCACTTCAGCACACTGTGATCACTGCCACCTAGTGGTTCATTTATCTGCAGATTCTTAATGCATGAAGAATCACTGCTGATAATCAAATCAAGAGTATTACTCCCTCTAGTTGCCTCCCGAACATGCTGATGTAGAAAACAA
Source organism: Mastigoproctus giganteus (assembly GCF_048544385.1). NCBI lineage: Eukaryota > Metazoa > Arthropoda > Arachnida > Uropygi > Thelyphonidae > Mastigoproctus > Mastigoproctus giganteus. The sequence goes on along the minus strand of NC_143581.1, from coordinate 53,842,612 downwards.
TCATCCAATAAATCCACAAAAGCCCTGCTAGTGTGTGAGTAACCAGCCCCCAAATTCCAGTCAATATCTGGGAAATTAAAATCTCCCATTATAAGACTCTCTGATTTACTGGCCCACTCTATTTCCCTGTACAGTTCCTTATTATACTCATCAGAGTCATTAGGCCTATAGCACACTCCTACTCTCAATTTTGATTTCCCAATGCTTATGTCACACCAAACTGACTCAACACTGCACTGTCCAGCGATGTCGACTGGCTTCACTTCCTTGGTTTTTATGTGTTTCTTAACTAATAGCATAACCCCTCCCCCCTTCCTATCTTGTCTATCCTTTCTGTAGACATTGTACTCCCCAAATTGCAGTTCTGCATCCCTTATATCTGTGTGACACCACGTCTCTGATATCCCAACAACATCTGCCTTTGATGTTTTGAGCAATACCTCAAATTCATCAAATTTATTTACTAAACTCCTAGCATTGGTGTACACGCAAGTATACCTGCACGTGTTTCTATTCTTGGCTACCCTAACACAACCCATGTGTTTACTTGTACGACAAGGTTCTCATCGAATTGATCGACAAGGTTCTCATCATATACTTCCTCCTATCGGGTCTGGGCAGAATTGTAGATACTTTCACATTCAACCCTAACTCGTGACTTTTTTTCAACATTGACCTGTACTTGTTGAGTAAATCTGCAGATCTCTTACTCTTAACGTCATAAGTTCCAATGAGTAAAACAATATCACCTTTTGTGCCCTTAAAAGATGATATCTGCTCTACAACATCATCAACTTTTGCCCCTGGCAAACATACTCTGGTCCTGTTCCACCTATTCCTTCTTGCATAGTACATTCCCCATCTTCCTGATAACAGAGTCACCAACAATAACTAGTTCCTTTGGGACCAGCGCATTCTGCCTTGGAGATTGCTCTGTGTTGCCTGATGCACAGGAGTGAGCTCTGCTCTTGAGCTGGGCAGCTGAGAGTTTGATGGGCCCCTCATATTAATTTATTCAAGGGCATTTACCCTACACCTCAAGCTCTCATAGACGCCCATCAGAACGCTAAGTTGGTGCCTAATTTCTTGACACTCTAGACACCTAGCACAAACAAAGGCATTCTCCTTGGCTAGATCACGTTCTGTTCTAGAAAGGTTGGCAAACATTTCACATTTAGCACATTTTTTGAGACTGTGATACACTGGAGAATCGCCCCCTTCGTTTCTCCCCCGAATCGCAGCGTTCTCGCTACTCTGTGATCCTTTCTTCGCAGCTCTAGTCTGGGTCATGATTTCCATTTAAATACAATTTAATTACCAATAAAATTTAATAAGATTAATAATATTTTTGATTAATTGATAATACTATAATAAGCTAACAGATTCCTTGTTTTGTACATTTATCAATGATATTGATGAAGGTATATCAGTTTAATGTCCAAGTTTGCAGATGATACAAAGGTTGGCAGGGTTGTTAACAACAGTAAAGACATTATGCTACTCCAACTGGATCTAGATAAGTTGGGAAAATGGGCTGAGAAGTGGCAACTGAAGTTTAACATTGACAAATGCAAAGTACTGCATATGGTTAGCAATTACCAAAGAGAAATGTACCAACTGTGTACTACTACACCCAGGGAAGTGGAAAGTGAAAAAGACCTGGGGGTAACTGTGCAGTCAAATATGAAGTTCGTTGTGCAGTGCAGATGGGCGGCCAGGGCAGGTCATGAAGTCTTGTCAATGATATATAAGAATTTTGCTAGCAGGGACAGGAAGGTGATTATCCTGTTATACAAGGCAATGGTCAGGCTACACTTAGAGTACTGTGTACAGGTTTGATGACCTCATATTAGGAAGGATGTAGAGTTGCTAGAATGAGTATAAAGAAGGGCAACAAGATTGGTGAGGGGAACAAAGGGGTGCTCTTACCAAGAAAGGCTTAAGTTCTACAAATTGCAGCGCCTGGAGAGTAGGCACCTGCAAGGTGATCTGATTGAAGTGTATAAGGCCTTGAATGGGTTGAGCAAGCTGAATGCTGATGGGATTCTTCCTCTTGCTCAGATTAAGAACCTGAGGGGGCACAGATTCAAATTGAGGAAAGATAGTTGTAGAAGAGATGTGCAGAAATTTGCCTTTAGCCAGCAGGTAGTTGATTGGTGGAACAGACTTCCATCTTTTGTTGTGGAAGTTGATAGCCTAAATAAATTTAAGGCTGAGCTGGACAGGCATTTGGAATGAATGGAGGGGTGAAACAGGAGGGGTTTTTTTTTTGGCTGATGCTGCATAAGCTTGCTTTCTTGTATCGTATACCTCTACTAATGCTAATACTAATATCCCAAGGATATATTTAGCTGCCTTCTTCTAACCACAAATTACTCTGTAGCAAACATGAGCATTGAATATCATGTCGTCAATTTTGGTGCTACATTCCAAGATGGGATCCATTTCTTTGAAAATTGCCATGGCAACTTCAAAATGTTGAAAGGTTTCACTCATTGGCTTGGTCAAAATGACATCCTGCGATTCCTTGGGTGTGAGATCATCTGATTTCCTTTACTTTTCTAGAAGGTCTTTACTAGTGAGTTTCTGGGAATGAGAGGAAAGCAGTAAAACATTATCTGCTTGAATTTCTAACAGCAGTTGACCAATCAACTCTGGAATATCAGCAGTGAGTTCTGCCACTTGACCTTCAAATACCAAGAAACTAGAAACAATATCTGGCCAGAGTTTTCTCCAGGTACCATTGAGGTTGGATTCTTTATCCCCCCTTTCCAACTCTCCAATATTCTTCACTGCATCCTTTCCAAAATTCTTTCAGTATTCTACTGTGGTCTATTGCTTTGATGGTTTTGGCAAAGTTTCTTCTCAGGTTCTAATATGTTATAAAAGATGCAATCACCACTTGGTCCATGGGCTTCAGTTGAGCTGTGGGGCAAAAGTTGATGCTTTTGCCCCACAAGCATTAACTTGATGTTGGGGTACACATTAGCAAGGTGTGGAGAATGGCAAGAGTGATATTATCTATCATTATCTAAAAGTAACAGTGCCTTAAATGGCAGGTTGTTCTGCTGACAATAACTATTTTCACACTGGACAATGGCAAAACAGTCTGTAAACCACTCCTCAAAAAGGATCTCAGTTATCCCAGCTCTTGGATTGGATTACCAGATGACAGGAAGTCACTCTTTAATTTTGAATTCTGATTGCCATAAAACAAAAGCTCAACTAGAGATCAATATAAGATTTTTGGATGGTATCTCTTTTAAAAGAAAGTATAAAATTAACCACTCTGCTTAATTAATATAAAGAACATTATGAAATGATACTTCTCTGTAAATCAAATATTCAAAGAAGTGTCATGTCACATTTGTAGTAGCCAGCATAACAATGACTTTCAGAAACCATATCACATTAAAGAACATTAAGTATGGAATGATCCAATGCAATACGACACTTGAAGGCAACAAGTTGTCTTCTTAATTGCCATGTTAAGCAATTAATTCAAAACAAAAAATATTACTTAAATCATATTACTCACAATAACAAAAATTTCAAGTTCAGTTATTACAGGATTAGAAGTACCATCAGTAGAATCAGAGGAAAAGAGGGTAAGACTGAGTAACACATTCAACGTTGAAGCACACAGATGGATGAAATCCACTTTCCAACTTGTGTGTTTTCTTTTTCAGCAGAAGTGACTTGGGGCTACTGCAGAGCCAAGAAGTCATATAAGAGAAATTTACTGGATGGCCAAATCAGGGAGATTCAAGACTGACAGTAGGCAGGTCAGAGATGGCAGTAATAACTTGATCTTTAACATGGTGATCCATATCAAATCAATATTAATGCCACAGTAGGAAGGCACAAATATGAGATTCCCTAAACATTCTATGTTTCGTGTGTTTATCATGTGTGACGATCATGCTAAGATGGAACTGGATATAATTGTTACTACAACACCACAATTAAAGAATTTACTGAATTACACCGTATGTATAAGAAATAAAATATGATTAAATTCAATTGCAAAATATGCAAATTGGAACTGAATATGAACAAGGAGGATAAGCAGAAAAGCATTACGATAAACAGAATGGTAGGTTAAGAAGGTGACCCCAACTTCTAATGAACAGAGAAAAAATCTTAACAGCAAGGGATTTGAACTTACCGCATATTTTAGTAATTTGAGTTAAGAATGTAAAATTTTTTACCTTCATGGTCCTTCAAAATTTCAAGTGTTAATTCCAATTTTCTATTTAAATCATCATTTCTATTGTGAGCCTCCTCTATGGAATGGTCAACAAAGTAATGATCCCGAAAATTATACAGTGCATCAACAGCTTCCTATGTGAGAAAAAAATGTGTATATAAATATTCATATCCTGAAGTAATTTGAACAAAAAAAATGTACTATATAGGGTGTTTCAAAAATACATGGCATAATTTCCGGAATGAGTTGCTCATAGGTAGACAATAAAAATATTTTATATCAACATAGTTCCGGAAATGCTTGGTTCCCAAGTTATTAACCGGAATGTCTTATCTCCCGCAGGTGATTTCCGTCATCACAAGGTACTGTGTGTGTGTGTGTGTGTGTGTGTGTGTGTGTGTGTGTGTGTGTGTGTGTGTGTGTGTATACTGGTTCAGGGTGGTTCCCAGGCAAATGCCCATCTATACCTAAATCATTTAAAACAGAAAATCTGTAAAGTGGACCTGATAAATAAAAAGATAGCTAAGAAATAAGAAGACAAAACATATTTTTGAAAAGAGAAGTAAAGTAAAAAAAAAAATTTTAAGTTAAGTTCATAATCTAAGCTAAGTTAAGTGTATAAACAAGAAATTTTGAATAGGAAAGAATAAAAGTAAATGTAAGAGAGATGTTTGTGACTGACAGAATCTGGTGGTTTTCCATTCCGACCAGGTACTCAAATCAGGAGCAAGCAGATATGCGCTTGATGTACGGTTTGGTGGACGGCAATTCTCTGGAGGCTAGTCATTTGTACCACGAAAGGTTCCCAGAACGAAGATGTCCAGACAGGAAAACGTTTGAAAGTATCTATCGCCGCCTTTGCGAACATGGGACCTTTACACCTCGTGCTGCCGACAGAGGACGACCAAGATCTTTTTTTTTTTTATTAGTTGTTGGCGCATCGGCTTCTGTGGCCATAATGCACCTCCCAAAGTTTTTGCATTTTAACTCTGATCCAAGCCCGAGGCGGGATTCGAACCAGCGACCTTTGGGTTGCCAGGCAGGCACTTTACCCACTTGGCTAGCCCGGTCAGCAACCAAGATCTACCGACTCCTGAAGTAGAGGAGGAGATTTTGAATGTTGTGCATGCTACGCCTGGAATCAGCACACACAGAATAGCAATGCAACTGGCTGTTCAACGTTCGACTATTTGGAGAGTGTTGCGAGAACACCAACTATATCCTTACCATCTGAAACAGATATGGGCCTTGCCACCAGCAGATTACCCTGGCGAGTAATGTTCTGCCAGTGGTTATTGCAGCAGTGTAGTATCCTCACTTTCCTGCCTTAGTCATATTCACAGATGAAGCACAGTTCACATGAGACAGAATCCAAAACTTTCACAATCAGCATGTATGGGCTGAGGAAAACCCACATGCAATTGTTCCATCACATCACCAACAGCGGTTCAGCCTCAACATAACATCTGGGCGGGTGTTTCTGGTGATAAGTTATTTGGGCCCCATGTACTTCCAAACAAACTCACAGGGCAGGTGTACAGAAACTTTCTGGAAAACAACATGCCTGATTTCTTGGACAACACGCCACTGATCATTCGTCAACAAGCGCACTTCATGCACGATGGCGCTCCTGCACATTTCAGCCACCTAGCCTGCAATTACCTGAATCGAAGGTTTGCTGGTAGGTGGATAGGTAGAGGTGGACCAACTGCCTGGCCTCCATGCTGACCTGATTTAAACCCACCAGATTTCTTCTTGTGGGCCATTTAAAGTCACTGGTGTATTCGACTCCGGTAGTTGATGTGGAAACTCTCCACAATCGAATTGTGGCAGGTTGTGAGACAATACGAAACATGCCAGGAATTTGACATCGTCTTCGCGAGTCCATGAGACATCGATGTGAGGCCTGTATTCAGGCAGAAGGTGAACATTTTGAACAATTACTATAAGGTGATGTGAACAGTTAAGTGTCATAGAAAGACCTTCAAAACTCGGAAACCAAGCATTTCTGGAACTATGTTGATATAAAATATTTTTATTGTCTACATATGAGAAACTCATTCCTGAAGTTATGCTGTGTATTTTTGAGACACCATGTATATGGATCACGAAAAATCTACTAATTTGGGATAAATAAAAAATTAAAGTTGATAAGTGGCAAAAGCATAACTTTTGTCTAATTTTAACTTTTACAGTATCATAAGCAGACTGATCCATTATATTGTCAACAACAGATAACAATTTAGCACCAGTAAAATTATGAAAATTACAAATAAATCAGCACTAATTAGATTTAATATTACATGTCTCTTCCATCTAAATCCCAATTAGGGAATAAATTTTGTATATATAATTAAATCATACATGTGTTACATGACATAAAAAAGTTTATATAGCTGAATATCAGGCGTTTTGTTTGTTGTTGATGGGGTTTTAAGTGCAATGGCTACTTAGGCCATATTGCACTATGGAAGTGGTGCATACTGCCTGCGTTTGTTGATTTAGAAGCAGTTAAAAACGGCTATACAATCCTATTCATTTTAGGAATGAGAAGTCTGTGAGATTTGATTTTTCGTCTATGATATGGCTAAGCGACAAAGGTTGTGTTTTGTTTGATAAAGTGGAAATTCAACAACTCAAGAACCTCCTGTTCACTTATTGGACTGGTTCAGTTCAAACCCTATTTTACACAGATTTGCTAGCTTAAAGGTTAAGGTGTTTATCAACCTTGCCACTGGTTTTAAACATCATTTGGATTTCTGAAAAACTGTAGCCTGAAGAATTCATGGGACAATGCTCTAGAATCATCCAGTGCTTTACAGCCAACTATTCAGTTTAGAGTGAATCAGGTCAATTTTCTTGGTGTCATATCAATTCAGATTTGTGGCACACTTCATAAGAATGCAAAAAATTCTGTTCAAAAAAATTCATCTGCTAAAGTGCATAAAATTATCTTGGTTAATTTGTTGGAGGTAGATATACAGGGTGATATACAGGATTTACCAGTTAAATATTTTATTCTTTAGATCACATGTGAAATAAAGTTAAGAAATACAAATCATTTGAATCAACTGAAAAAGTGTTATTAAAAATTAATAAATCATACTCAACGAGAGCACCATGAGCAGCTCAAACAATACCAAACCAATATTCATCTCCTGCCACACTTTTTAGAAAATAACAGTAAATTTTTGCATAGGTCTCTGTAGTCCATGTCTTAAACCCTTCTAGTGTTTCTAGCAACAGAGGACCATAGCCACTGTCTTTATTGACCGCCAAAATCAAAAAATCCAGTAGTGTGAGATTTGATGATCATTGGGGCCATTCCATAGATCCTCTCTGTCCAGTCTACTGATTAGTAAGAAGTTCATTCAGGTATGATTTTACTTCATTATGGAAGTGCAAGAAAGTCCATCTCATGGATAAATCAGATCTGGAACATCTTGCAGCTGTTGTCTGGATAGACAATTTCTGTTTTTTCAGTCTGCAAGGAAGCTGCAAACAAGGAAGTCTGCAAGTCACAAACTTTTCTTTTCGATATTGTTGTAAAAATATTAACATCTGGACTGTTCATTTCATATTTGATAAACTTTTGGGGTTTTCACCCCTCCACATCCAAAAATCATGACGATTCACTTCTATCGTGAATGTGATGACGGTGGATAAAATTTCATGTCATTACTAAAGATCAACTTGCTCATAATTGTGTCATCATTGGCTATATTTTTGAGAAATTCTGAACAAAAGTCATTCCATTGCATTCTGTGGGTTTCAACTGCTGTAGAATCTGTAATAATATGCAAAAAGGTAATTTTCGATTACTTGCTAAACAGTAGTTATAGGTGATTATGGGACAGAGAAAAAACCATCATCAAGTTGTGATCTGATGTTTCAAGTGAACATCAACTAACATTAGAAGTCAAAGTAACATTAATATGTGTTTTGAGGAATTACTGGTGAGGAAAAAAATCAAGACTGTTGGGTGTGGTTAGGACTGTCTGGTATTCTAGCAGGTAAATGAACAAGTTATAAGTTATATAAGGTCATTAATAATGGCAAAACCCTTGGCATCTCTACCAGCAGGGCCCACACAACTAGAAAACTGAACATTGTCCCCCCCCCCCTTCTGGTTTATATTTACTTTAGAAGTACATGAAGGATGTTTTCAGACTAAAAATATTTGGGGTAGAACGTTCCCTTTGAGAAAAAAAGCAGTTGATTATATAAAATGTAAATTTAGAATGCAAAATCTAAACCATATAAATTAATCAAATTTTAACATCAAATTCAAAATTTCAATCCAAACAACCTATATGGGATTAAATGCACTTTATTTGAAACATCCTGTATAATCTTGCTGCATTTTCATTAATAAGCTAAGTAAAAGTAGATATGTATGCAACAAATCTAAACATTTCATCAATTTTAATGTCCACAATCCCAAAATTTTTAACTTATCTACATTAATGCATCATGAATAGTCAAACTAAAGGAACAAACTTATCTGCAGAAAGAACTAGATCTCCTGAAAACGTCCTAATTCATATCACAAATATACACAGTCCTTATCCTAACAGTGTCCATTTCCATCTAAAATATACCAAGTCCTACTTTTCTGAGAAAATCTCAATTATCAGTTACCTAATTAAGATAGTATGTATGCATTTGTCTGTTCTAATACTTCCTAATTTGGAATCTCCTCTCTGTGATTTGATTTTGTACAGTATTAATAGTGACAAATGATGTAGGGAAACAAACTTATATAGCACTAACCATTTAAAAAAAATTACCTACTTTTTTTTGCCCAACCACTCTAATAATTTGTCTAATTTTCCTTTAAATTTATTCAAACTATCCACTTCCACAATGGTAAAAGTTTATTATTTTATTATATGCTATTTATTATGAAAGGTTGTTATTTTATCACAGCAATCAGTTACTCTCTAGCTAAAAGCATCCATTTCTAATTTAAACCTATCCCCCCAAGAACAAATAATTGTTTACAGACAGTACACACATGCTTGGCAATTAGCTTAGTTTTCAGATTCTGCAATTTATGGAACTCAATGTCTTTCTTTGTAAGGGTATCCTTTTTGTGCCCCAACTAATCTTGTTGCTCTTCTCTGCACCTGTTCCAACAGCTTTACATCCTCCTAAACTAAGACATTCAAACCTGTATGTAGTACTCAAGATGTAGTCTTAAGCCACTGCCTTACAATGGGATAATCACCTCTTTGTCTCTGCTGATAAACTCTCCTCCATAAATAAAATCTCTTTACCCCAGTTTGTCAGATTCATTTCTTGTCTTTGTTATTCTTCCAACTCTACAAATTACTCAGAATTTTTTGGGCTTCTTTCCTTGAACCTCAACTTTCTCCAGTCAAATTTTCCTGACAGCTTTCTTCAGTCTAATTTTCCTGATAGCTTTGTCAAATTTAACTTTCCAAACAAATCCTAGTATGCTAATCAAACAAAAACATAAATTTATTAAAAATAAACTGATCTAGGATATAATTTCTAATTGTAAGACTAGAATTAGTGATACATTATAACTCATTAAGGGTTATAAAAGATACAGTTATTTGTCAATGATTTACATTAATCATGTGCTACAATAAAATGCTGCAATTAAATTGAATAAGCAAAACCTAGTTGCATTAACCTTCCACTTAGTTTTGGTTATTAAATTTAACTCAATGTTTCCAATGGATATTATTACCAGCTATCTCCTGGAGAATATGAAATATAAATTTAGTATCTTTCAGAGGAAAGTTTATGATTAAACATATTGTATTAATACTGCATTAATAAACTACTATATAATTTAATTTATTATATTGTATAATTCTAAATTAACTACTGCGATAAATGCATTATGTCCCAGGTGAGTATGGTGAGTATGGGCTTGGCACACCCAGAGTCCTTAGCTGGATATCATCATTCTTCTCTTTCTTGGTGATTCCCTTCTACCTTTCTTTCTTTCTCTCTCTTTGGGTAATTCAGAAATTTTTTTTTTGTCTAGTGCAGCATAAGCCTCAGGCTTCCTTGCACCATATGGCTAATAATAATAGTGCTTAACTTCACCTCACAGTTCTTTATTACATGAATGTTTACATAAGTTATATGTTACATATATAAAAAAAATTCTAATTAATTCTAATTGTTTCACATAAAATAATACAAACTTTTTATTTAATACAATAATAACTTTATTTAATTTCACTTACACACCAGTTGAAAACTTATGTTATACAGCCTTATCTACCTGGTATTGTTTACTAAAAATTACAATGTTAGATGACCTGTTTACTTCTACATACAAATTTTTAATAGTCTTTCGACAATGACTGGTAGAAGTAATAATACACAATTGAAATTCTGAGGTGGATTAAGCTACATGCAGGTTGTTCTTACTTATTGAATTCAATTAAAACATTCATTTTAATGCATAGTTAGTACAAATTATGACAATAATGCGAGGTTCTTTCAAACCAATAAAGGCAAAAATGGATAAAATAAAATTCATTCCTACTTGCAGTTTTAACAATACAAATAAACTCTTAATCCATAAATGGGTGGGAGGAACCTAGCTATATGCATACATATGCATATATATAGTGTATATGCTGCAAATGTGTATATAGGTTGCAACTGAAGAAGGTTAACTAAACAACCGGAAGCTTTTATTTGTATGTATCTAATCTAATATATGTATATTTCCTATTATTAAACCTGTCACAATCTATATTTTTGTATCCGTTTCGCTCTGAGCAACTGTAATTTAGTAATAATAAGGTTGCAAGATTATTATTATTATTATACTATATTTATTATTACATGCAATATCATATATTACATATATAAATATGTAATATTACATATTATTATCATATTAATACAAAGGCTGTTCAATAAAGGATGATCATAATTTTTTTTTCACAACATACCGTTATTAATCATCCATATTTGATGATCTTTTTCATAGTCCCCATTTGATGATATGCAATTACTGCAATGTTTTTGCCATTCTTCAAAAACATGGTGGAAGTCATTTTCTGATAAGCATTTGAGAATCAGCTCCAATGTCTTTACAACTTTTCTGATGACTGGATATGGTTTCCTCACAGCTCGTTCTTTAACTTTGAAAATAAAAAAAATTGCATGGTGTAAGGTCAGGGCTGTAGGGTAGATGAGGAACACATTTGGCATTAATCCTGGCTAAGTATTCGATGACAGTATGAGCAATGTGAGGTCTTGCATTTTTGTGATGCAGCATTCACCTGCATGCAGTTGTAGTCATTTCCAATGAATTGTATGTTTTTTGCCCACCAAAAAACATACAATCCAATTTTATTTTAGCACTTGTATATCAGTTGTCATAGGCAGTTACAATAAATTTGTAAACTGTCTTGGCTATGAACAGCTATATAGAGTATGAGATTAAAATTTTATTTAAACTATAAAAATCAACATGACATTCATATTCATTATCCAATTCCTATACTGGTGCAATAAAAAGTGAAGGAACTCAAAAATGATTTTATTTTTATTCAAAATAATCACCACTTGATTGAAAGTACTTATTACCATTCTAAAAGTCTGTGAAAAGAGTCAGCGAAGGCATCCAGAGATGGTTTAGTTCGGTGGTTATGTTTTCCTTCATGTCCTCAACATTCTGAAATCTCTTTCCTTTGAGGGAAGTTTTCACTTTGAGAAAGAGGAAGACATCTGTTGGTATTAGATTGGAAGAGTAGTGCTAATGGTTGATCTGCACAGTCATGTTTCATCAAAAATGTCTTCACAAGTGTGGGATGGACTGGGGCATTGTCGTGCAACAAGAACCAGCTGCTTTTCTCTCAAAATTGAAGTCTCACCTGGAAAATGCACTTTGGTAGTCTTTGAAGCACCTGCAGATAGAATGCAGCACTGACTCTCACCCATTTAGGTACAAACTACTTGTGAATCACAACCTGTTTGTCAAAAAACAGGATCATTGTCTTGATCCTGGATTACTGTAAACAAAACTTTTTGGGCCTTGATGATTTTGAAGTCCACTGCATGCTCTGACACTTTGTCTCTGGGTTGTACTGAAACCCCAAACACTCATCTCCAGTGACAATACAGTCAAAGAAATTAGCATAAGAATATTGTCTTCACAAGTATGGATGGAGTCTTCACATTATGACACTCTTCATTGGTTTTGCTCATCTGTGAGGCAAATTTCGCACAGACCTTCCTTTTCCTTAAATCTTCATGCAGAATTTGACCAATTGTCTTCATATTCATATCCAACTCATCAGCCATCAGTCTGAGGGTCAAACAATCTCTTGCCACAATTTCCCAAACATTTGTAACTCTGTCCTCATTTCAAGAGGTTGACGGATGGACTCCTTGAGTCATCACAGACATCTTCACATTCATCTTTGAACCGCTTATATCATTCAAACACACTGGTACAACTCTGCATTTCATCACTATAAACAGTTTTTAACATTTCAGGATCATTGAAATACATTTCTCTTACAGATTTTCTCAGTTTAAAGCAAAATTTGATATTCGTTCATTGCTCCATTACGAAATCGTGACATCAATGCTACTAACAAAACTAGTTGCTACAGAATTTGACCAATTGTCTTCATATTCATATCCAACTCATCAGCCATCAGTCTGAGGGTCAAACAATCTCTTGCCACAATTTCCCAAACATTTGTAACTCTGTCCTCATTTCAAGAGGTTGACGGATGGACTCTTTGAGTCATCACAGACATCTTCACATTCATCTTTGAACCGCTTATATCATTCAAACACACTGGTACAACTCTGCATTTCATCACTATAAACAGTTTTTAACATTTCAGGATCATTGAAATACATTTCTCTTACAGATTTTCTCAGTTTAAAGCAAAATTTGATATTCGTTCATTGCTCCATTACGAAATCGTGACATCAATGCTACTAACAAAACTAGTTGCTACAGAATTTGACCAATTGTCTTCATATTCATATCCAACTCATCAGCCATCAGTCTGAGGGTCAAACAATCTCTTGCCACAATTTCCCAAACATTTGTAACTCTGTCCTCATTTCAAGAGGTTGACGGATGGACTCTTTGAGTCATCACAGACATCTTCACATTCATCTTTGAACCGCTTATATCATTCAAACACACTGGTACAACTCTGCATTTCATCACTATAAACAGTTTTTAACATTTCAGGATCATTGAAATACATTTCTCTTACAGATTTTCTCAGTTTAAAGCAAAATTTGATATTCGTTCATTGCTCCATTACTAAATCGTGACATCAATGCTACTAACAAAACTAGTTGCTACTTGCAACCTGTCAGCCTACTGGATAATCTCTATACCACTATCTGTTGGAGGAAGTTTGAACTACAATATATCACTTCCATTTATTTTCAAATTCACCATTCCAGGAACTTTATTGCCTCAACTTATATATAAACATGTTTGATTTTTGGTGATGGATATATGAATAAACTGGGTGCATAATAAATTAATATTAAAAAGAATAAACACACAAAATGTAAATAGGCTACGGATTGGTAATTCACTATAAGAATATCACTGATATTCTTATAATAAATTAATGTACTTTTGCAAATGTTCTCTCCTGTCATCCGAAAGAAAAGTTCTGTTACTTGGTGTATTTCCCCAATAACACATAACCTTTCAGTTTGAGTTGCTTTAATGAAAACCTGTGCAAATTAGGTCTGTAGGTCACATATAGCCTCCCACTATACTTTTCATTAAATCAAAATGCATTTTTTTTTTTTTTTTTTTTTTTTTTGATATAACAATTAATAATGAATCCAAAAGTATGTTTTGGGGGTGGTATGGTCTCTGAACAAAGCTTTCGGTTATTATGAAGGGAGGGGGAATTCAGACTGCTGAACCAGGTTCCGTTTTCTTAGAGGACCTTGGTATTCTCCACTTTACTTTGATAATTATAATTAACACCTGATTTTTGATAATTATAATAACACCTGCAAAATTCATATGCAAGTGTGCATTAAATACTCAATAATAACAGTCACAATTAAAAATATTCTGCAAGTCTATTTTCATCAATTTGCTTATTATATGATGAAGGAGGCTTGTATGGCTCTCCATTCTCCAAATCGGGGCTGTAGTGGAGGGCATACGCCATATACCCTCTGGATTTTTTTAGGTGACTAGTGTACACCTTCTGGTTTTTGAAAGAATTTAAAAACAAATATTATTAAAATATTTACTGAAAGTTAAAAAATAAATTTATTAGAATTTGATTCTTAGCAATACTTATAGTTTTATCATTTTTAACATATATATACAGGTATATGTCATATACCCTCTGGAATTCTATTAATAAGCCTGATATGCTCAGTATGCATAATGTATATGTATATACATTCATATAGTACACCTTCTGCTAATTTTACGACTACAGCACTGCTCCAAATGATTTCTTTAGTGACCACTGAGTGTAAAAGTTTGCACGGTCCTGTTTTAATAGCTGAAATGTTTTGGATTATATCAACTAGGTTTCATATATTTTGTCAGCCATTGGATCAGGCAGGAGATACTGATATCTTGTGACCTCAGTTCTCATTTTGTATTATTCTACAGACAGTTTGTATTATTCTATTGACTCGGTCCCTCATGAGAGGTTACTGTATAAGCTCGAACAGGTTAGGATTACTGGTAAGATTCTAAGATGGATTGTTGGGTGGTTGCAGGGAAGAAGGCAGAGGGTTGTGATTAATGGGTATTCTTCATATTGGTGTAACATCAGGAGTGGGGTTCCTCAAGGATCGATTCTCAGACCAACGTTGTTTCTCACTTTCATAAATGACATTGACGAAGGGATACAAGGCATGGTCAAAATTTGCTGATGATGTAAAGATTAGCAGAGTTGTTAATGATCAGTGGCAAGCAGCGCTCCTTCAGGATGATTTGAACAGACTTCAAAGATGGTCAGAAAAGTGGCAGCTATGTTTTAATGCTGCTAAATGCAAGGTCTTAGGGAATAGCACCCACAAATAAATTAATACACTTGGCAAGGTTGAATTAAAAACAGTGGAGGAGGAAAAGAATCTGGGAGTTACAAAACAGACAGATATGAAGTTCCTGAACAGTGTAAACAGGCAACCAGGAAACTAATGGTGTAATATCAATTATTTATCAAATGTTATCCTGTACAGATAGGGAGGTCATAATCCCACTGCATAAGGCAATTGTAAGACCACATTTGGAATACTGTGTTCAAGTATGGAGACCTCATCTGAAAAAAGACACTGAGCTTCTTGAAAGGGTCCAAAGACAAGCAAATCGAATGGTGAGATCGGTTGAAGGACCATATGAATAAATACTTCAATTATGTGGGCTACAGAGCTTGGCAACCAGTCACTTCAGAGGTGGCCTGATTGAGTGAGGTTTACAAGGCTCTGAGGGATTAGTAAAATGAATGAAGGTGGAATTCTCACTGTTCAAAACTAGGGGTCATAAATTCAAATTACATGGCTTGAGGTTTAGATTAAATTGTAGGAAGTTTTCTTTTAGCCAGTGAGTCTGGAACAAGTTGCCCTTGCAGGTAGTTGAGGCTGACAGTTTGAATAAATTCAAAGGTAACTGGATAGTTACTTGTGTGAGGAGGAAAGCATATAATTTGTATTTTTTTATTAACTTGTTTTTTTTTTTGCTAGTGCAGCAAAAGCCTATGGCTTCCTTGTACTATATGGCAAATATTATTACCATTACAATAAATTCTGTTCATTTGGATGAGCCAGTTTCATCTAAATTAAATTTAATTTTATTAGCACTGAAGTTGTACTAATTGCTTTTAAAGTTTTCCTGCATTACTGAATTAATTAATTGGGATAAAATTCTTTAGAATTAATCCCTGGCCTTTCCAAGAACAACAAAAAAAAAAAAAAAAAGTAACAAATTTAATTCGAATATCCCAGGGGCTCACATCTGGTGAGCATGAGCTTGGCACACCCAGGGTCCTGATCTGGATATCATCATCATTCTCTTTCTTGGTGATTCCTTTCTACTTCTCTATATCAGGGTAACCCATGAATTTTTTTTTTTTTTTTTTTGCTGGTGCAGCATAAGCCTCAGGCTTCCTTGCGCCATATAGCTAATAATAATAATAATAATAATAAATGGCAATCAGGAACAAGGGTGTTGCCAAAAGCATTGAATGGATCAGTTGATCCTCCTTTTTCCCATCCACTCTGTGAAAAATTAACTAATAAATTCCATTCTTATAAATAATAGAGAAACTACATAAATCGCTGACTTATTGACCCTACAAAAATTCCCACCTGAATAGAAATTTAATCACAGCTAAATTAGTGCGGAATCAAATAATGGAAGCTAACCTCTGCCACTAGTAAAGGTGATTTTGTCATTTTTAAGACAGATTTTAAAATTAATTTTCAAAAACCATTCATTATTGAATCACCGTGTGAACTTCAGATAAGGTCCTCATACGACCAAAACTTTCTCTACTAGGAATTAAAGAAACTTTCAAAACGAAATTATTTACAGGCTTTCACCGTCCGCCCGTGAATAAAATTCATAAATATTTCATTCAACATGACATATACGAAGAATTACAGAATCCATATGTATACAATCACATAACAGAGCATACGCAAAACTAACATGTGTTCGGTATCTATTTTCGTAAATAATTGATAAGCATTAGATAGACTATTATTTTACTCTTAATTATTATATTTTATTTATTAATAAATATTCATTTTTTCCCCTTAACTATAGGTCTTTACAGAAGAAATGAAAATATAAATACGAGTTTGAATTACATACGTGCTGCGAAACTAGAACACGTGGGAAACATTTATTTTGCATCTGATTTCACAAGTTTTGTAATATAGTAACATAAACAAAATAGTAGGAAGCATGGCATTACAAAACGCTAATCCTTCCATTTATGAGTGTATCAAAGACAGAGAAATTACCGCTGAAGAAGAAGATGATAACATCATCGATAAAATAGATAGCAGAGAAATTTTTGATATCCTTTGCTCATGTTTGTATTATGATAAATACACATTTAGATTGAGTTAAAAAAGTAATTTTGAAAAAAAAAAGTTTTAGTTTAACATTAAAACGAAATAAAACTTTTGTTAGAGGTAGCATAAAAGAAATTATATCAAGTTTTTGAAATCAGTGAATTAAATCTTTCAAAATGAATGGCGGGTAAAACAGAAGCTCCAACAAGGGGTATAAGTGCAGTCCCGGAACTACTATGGGGGCTATTCTTCGTTCTGTTTTTCTGAGGAGTTTTATTTATTAATTTGATACCTTGTCTCGCTTCCACTCCCGAAATAAGATAAGACACCTCTATGTTCACAATTTATTCAAATATTTGGTGTAGTTGTTTATGTTAGGAGTGGAACTCTCCTAAATATTCCTTGCTGTGGTTCCATATGAGGAAAATGTCAACAAATTGTACTCATGGTTTAGGCGTGTACCCGGAAGGGCAGGGTCTCAGATTCTAGATCTGCCAAAAAGACCCCAACCAGAAGGGCGAGAGGGTAGCAGGCTCCTGTGTTTAACCCCTTCTGAAGGTGTTGAACTTCCCTCAAACTGGAAATAGGCCTGAATGGCTACGAGGTTGATGAAATTAAGAATGTCATCTCTTGAGAAAGGTGTAAGCGGAGATCAAAACGGGAAATTTTATGTCAGAATTCTTGTTAATAAACTAACTTATTTTTAATAATTGAGTATGTGTGTGACATTACCAGTTCATGTAACGAACTGGAATAGTGCAGAACCATACCTAGCCATGGGTATAGGGTGACTTGTGTGTTGTGTCAAGGTGTTGTGCCTAGTCTAGCTTTGGCATCTACTAGAGGGATATTGGTGAACTTTACATCAGAGGTTGTCAGTACATTCTCTATTTGTATAGAAGTTTGTTCAAGTCTATTAAGAAAGTGCTAGCATTGTTTAGAGAGTGTTGGGAGTTACGGGGATAATTTGGATAGCCGCTAGCCATTTGGCAAAGGCCTGAACTAGTTGCTAGTCCCTAACAGCATGGATCAGAAGGGCTGTGGACCTTCGTGTTTCAAAAAATATTTTGTTATTATCTTGAAATTTAATAAATATATATGAATTACACAGTGTGAATTAGTTTTCTTATTGTTTAAATTCCTATGAACTTAACTCTTCATTAAATTCTACTCAGTTCATAAATATTTTATTACCTTAATTCATGTTTATATCTTGTAAGAGAAATAAATGATCCAGAACATCCACTGACTCTTGAAGAGTTGAATGTAATTGAAGAGAGTAAAGTGATGGTAAGTTGAAACAAGTTATTTCTGCAATTTTAAGATTTTGCTCTCTTGTGCACACACGCACACACACACTAATTTTAAATTCTTATCACACTTTAGTATCTAAAATTAACATCTTATCTTTCTTTTGGTACACTTGTGGTCTGCATATAGTATTGACATCTGGTAAATAGCATCATTTTGTCAAATATGCGAAATTGGTTTTTGAGTTTTTTATTTATTTTTTTTTTTTACTCAAACATTTTATGCTTAAAGTTGAGTACTGAAATATACAGTATATTGTAATTATATTTAAACATTTAAAAAATAATAATAATAAAAGTAATATATTGTAATAATACCTAAAATGTTTTGTTATACTATTAGGTTTGCAAGGTGATGTCTTCAGAAAATCCAGACACCCATTGGTTTTGCATATAATAATAAATTTCTGTTTATACCCTGGAATGACCACATGATCAGAAGGGTTCACAAGATTGAGAGAGAGGATACAAGAAACAGCACTGTATTTAGCAGTTGCATGGACTTGAACTTTGGTTGCTCAAAGCAAGCATACTTATGCATCCTTGCACCCGACTCTACTTGGCTATAGCAGCTGTATACTGTAGCTTCCAGTTTTGTTCAACTTCTGGTTTCGTGCATTCATGTCGATTATTTCGAAATAGATTTGGTTGCTAGATGATCTCATTGAAAAAATACCGGACATACATAATGAAAGTTTGTTGCCAAAAACAGTCCTTACTGGAGAAATGGGAGGGGATTAGATTATAGTGAGAAATTATAAGTTAAAATATAATGAAACTGAATTGAAAATTTATTCAAAATAATAATCTACACTTATAATAATAATACTGGAGATATATAATACACTACAATTTATAATTTAAATTTGGTTGCACAGCTTTTATCAATTTTTTTTTCTTTCGAGAAAACAGCCTTCACATAAAAACATTTGAAAGGTATATTAAAAACACACAAATTAATTTGAACATATTGAACACAGAAACTGTTACGTTCATCTGTCTATAGTAATTTAAATTTCATTGAAACAGCTGAAACTTGCTCAGAAAACTTCATATCTGACTGCACAATTACTCCCAGTTCTTTTTTATTTTTTACCACCCTAAGTGTAGTACCACACAGTTGGTATGTTTCTCTGAAGTTCAGTGTTAAACTTCAGTTGCCACTTCTCAGCCAATCTGCCCAAATTTTCTAGAACCATGTATTAGCACACTGTCATTAACAACCCTGCCAACCTTTGTATCATCTGCAAACTTCGACATTAAGCCTGATATACCTTCATCAATATCATTGATAAATATACAAAACAACAATGGACTCCACTAATAACATTAGTCCACGAAGAGCAGTGTCTATTGATTACCACTCTGTCTTCTTCCACTCAACCAGCCTTTTATCCATTGTAGCAAGTTACCCTTAATACCATTCTGCTCCAATTTGTACAGTAGTCGTCCATGCGCATTGGGCATGCGCAAACCATTGGCATTTGGCATTGAGCATGCTCAAACCATTCAAAGCCTTATACACCTCTATCAGATCACCTCGCCTGTGCCTAGTCTCCAGACTCTGTAATTTGCAAAACTTAAGCCTTTCTTCATAAGAGCAACCCTTTGTTCCATTCACTAATCTTGTTGCCCTTCTCTGTACCCGTTCCAGCAGCTCTACATCCTTCTTGAAATGAGGCCTCCAGACCTGTATACAGTACTCAAGATGTGGCCTAACCATTGCCTTATACAAGGGAATAATCACCTCCTTATCCCTGCTAGAAAAATTCCTGTATATCATTGACAAGACACCATGAGCTACTCTTGCAGCTCGTCTGCTCAGAGAACTTCATATCTGCCTGCACAATTACCCCCAGGTCCTTTTCATTCTCCACCACTGTCAGTGTAGTACCGCAGAGTTGATACGTTGCTCTGGGGTTACTGTTTCCCATATGTAGTACTTTACATTTGTCAATGTTAATCCAATGTACAAATCAAATGTACTTTACATTTGTCAATGTTAACTTGTCATCCTTAGATCCCCTTTTGTGGATTGGGGATACATTTGCACATCTCCAGTCTGTGGGGAATTCCTCTGAGTCCAAGGGGAAGTTCCCACATGAACTGTGTGCCAGACATTAGTTCATATAGGTTATGGCAGTCACTGGATGTCATGGATAACCACTGTGAGACATAAGAAAATGCCTTGTATTGGCACGTCACTACCAACATGTGGAAATATGATAAGTATACAGGTCTGGAGGCCTCATTTCAAGAAGGATGTAGAGATGCTGGAACGAGTACAGAGAAGGGCAACAAGATTAGTCAATGGAACAAAAGGGTGCTCTTACGAAGTAAGGCTTAAGTTTTGCAAATTACAGTGTCTGGGGACTAGGCACCAGCGAGGTGATCTGATAGAGGTGTATAAAGCCTTGAATGGTTTGAGCATGCTCAATGCTGATGGGATTCTTCCTCTTGCTCAGAATAATCACCTGAGAGGGCATAAATTCAAATTGAGAAAAGACAGATGTAGGATAGACGTGAGGAAATTGCCTTTAGCCAGCGGGTGGTTGGTTGGTGGAATAGACTTCCATCCCTTGTCGTGGAAGTTGATAGCCTAAATAAGTTTAAGGCTCAGCTGGACAGGTATTTCGAACGAACAGAGGGGTGAAGTGGAAGTGGTTATTTTTTATTTATTTATTTATTTTATTTTATTTTTTTTTTGGCTGATGCTGCATAAGCTTGCTTTCTTGCATCAAATGCCTCTACTAATGCTAAATCTGTCGCAGGGTCTGATGAAGCCTATTTCCAACTCTATTGTGCTGATGGATGTATCCACATTTGGAGAAAGCAATATGAGGCCATGGCACCTGGATGTATTGTTGCTGTTTGGCAGGCTGCAGTCAGTGGCATTATGGTTTGGGGAATGTTTTCATGGCATGTCCTGGGTCCTCTGATCACCATTAATCAGTGGTTTGTTGGGTATCTTTCTATCATCACCAACCAAGTACACTCCTTCATGATGATAGTTTGTCCAGAGAACTCTGACGTCTATTAATAAGACTGTGCCATGGTGCAAAGGCCCAACAGGTTGCCAACTGGTTTCAGGAACATGACAATGAATTTTCCATTCTTCCAATGCTGCCCAAATCATCCATTGTCAACCCAGTTGAGCATGTTTGGGACCTACTGGAAAAGTACATTTGATGCCAATACCATCCTCCTGAAAATGTGTATGCATTACCAGGCACATTGTGCAATGCATGGGTAGCACTACCACAAGATACTCTGCAACACATTGCAGATGTTGAGCTGTATTACAGGCAAAAGGTGACTTCACAAGTTATTAGGTAGTGTTGCTAATGCAAAGCAAACTCCGTATATACATATACACCGACGAGCCAAAACATTATGACCACCTACCTAATATGATGTTGGTCCTCCACATGCAGCCAAAACAGCTCGTACCCGGCGAGGCATGGATGCTACAAAATTTCTAAATGTGTCTTGTGGTATCTGGTACCAACACGTAACCAGCAGATCCTTTTAACTCCTGTAAGGTCTGTGGTTGAGACGCTGCAGATCGGAGTTGCTGTTCCAACACAAACCACAGATGCTCGATGGGACTGATGTCTGGGGAATTTGGAGGCCAGGGCAATACCTGGAAGTCTTCCTCATGTTCCACGAACCAGTCTCGAACAATCCAGGCAGTGTGGCATGGCGCACTGTCCTGCTGAAAGATAGCACCACCAGAGGAGAAGACCATTGCCATGAAAGGGTGTATCTGGTCAGCAATGATGTTTAGGTAGGTGGTAGACGTTGGAGTGCCTGGCACATGGATGACTGGATCCAAGGTATCCCAGCAGAACATTGCCCAAAGCATGACACTGGCTTGTTTTCGTCCCATGGTGCATCCAGGTGCCATCACTTCCCCAGGTAAACGGCGCACACATAACCGGGCCATCCACATGGTGCAACAGAAACGTGATTCATCAGGCCAGACGACCTTCTTCCAATCACTCAACATCCAGTTTCGATGCTCGTGTGCCCATTGTAGGCGCTGTCACCGGTGAACTGTGATTAGCATGTGCACTCGGAGAGACCTGCGGCTAGGCAGCCCCATTTTCAGCAGGGTTCGATGTACTGTGTTGTGACACATTACTCTCATCACCAGCATTCCAATTACTGGCAAGTTGCACCACAGTCATCCTTCTGTTGCCATGTACCATCCAGAAGAGCCTTCACTCACCTCGAGCATAGATGAGCCGTGGTCGTCCAACACCTTGCCGGCAGTTCATGGGCTTTCCCTCCTCGGACCACTTTCGGTAGGTACTAACCAAGGCTGACCAGGAGCATCCCACCAGCCGTGCTGTTTGGGACATGCTCTGACCCAGTCGTCTGGCCATTACAATTTGGCCTTTGTCAAACTCGCTTAAGTCTGCTGTCTTTCCCATCCGAAGAAGAAGAGTAACACTGATTAATGGAGATCAGTATCGAGTGTTTTTTATACCGTGTCCTCACTTGCCGTAGTTCACCTGCAGTTGCTTCGATTTGCATAATGACTCGCTGGTCACAATGTTTTGGCTCACTGGTGTATAATTACACATGCATACGAGTGTCTGTCCATAAGTAAAGCTTGTTGGATGACAGAAATTTTTGCAATTTAGTTAGCATCATAAAGATTTATACATTGCTAGTGTAGATATTAAGACATAAATTATTCGTTCTAGTATAGATCTGATGTTTTGAACAATCAATCTGATGTCCAATTCTGCCAATGATCAGTGATATAGTTTCTTTTCAAGCGAGGAGAAATTCAGCTATACAGATTTGTGACCAGCCAAGGAGCAGAAGACTGAAGTCTGTATACATCAAAGAAAACATTTTTAGATTTTGACAAAATGATTCAGAAGACAGGACAAATAACCATATATGCAATGATGCAAGCCCTAGGGTATTCAGAGTGAAGTGTGTTACCTATTTTAGACACATTAGAAATAAAAAAAATATGCTGCAAATTGGTATCCAATCGGTTAACAAGAGAAATAAAATTCTTGAAGCCTGTTGCAGGAATGCAATAACTTTCAAGAAGATTTTTTTAAATGTCTGATAATAGGTGATGAGACCTGGATGTTCCATTTTGACTCTTATTCTAAATCCTTGTCTATGGAATGGACACATCCATCAGCAGCAGCGAAGGAAACACCTCAGATTGTCTGCTAGATCATCACAACAATTATGGCCACAGTATTTTGGGACAGAAGGCCCAGTTTCGGTTGATTTTTTTTTTTAGAGAAAGGTCAGATAATAAATAAAGAAACATATTGCTAAACATTTGATAAGCTTAATGGGTCTATGAAGCAAAAAAAGAGAGGCTCTAACAAGACACCAAATCACATTACACCACAATAATATCAAGCCACATGCTGCCCATATGACTCAGATGAAAATTGCAGACCAAAGATAGAGAGTTTTGTCTCATCTTGCACATAGTCTGTACTCGGCTCTCTGATTTTTTTCTCTCTGAACATGTGTAGAGACATCTTCATGGAGAACACCCTTTAAGTGATGAGGCAATGAGACAGGCTGGCTTCAAGAGCAGGATCCATCCTTTCACCACAGTGCATATGTGAGTTGGAAATATTGATAACAAAAATATATTGATAAACAAGGTGGACATCTTGCATTTAATTTATGGCATGGGGAAGATTGTTAGAAGATCATAGGATCATCTCTTGCTATTCTTGAGCCAAAATTAATGAATTGTTGATAATCAGCATGGGAAACTCAAGTTTCCAGTCTTGCAGCTCTTACATGGAGTATTAAGCTGACATAACACATTTCATTTGTTATGTTTGTAAACTACATTGATAAAGCAACTTTTTCATCCATTTATATTTGATCAGGGAACAAATGAATAAATATTTAAAGATTATTCATTCTTGATAGCATTATACGATTTCTGGACATCCAGCCACAGCCAGGTCCATCAACTTCCATTTCCTCTATATACAATGTTTGTAAGTGGAGTGTTTGTAACTTAGAGACCCTGCAATTTATCATTTCTTGTGTTTTTTTCACTTTATGTTATATCAACGTGCTGATAATACATAATTTAGCATATGTAGGGGAAAATTTTATCAGGTAAAGAATTTAAAAAGCTTTTAATTTTGACAGAGTTTAATTATTAGTGGACCAAAGCATGGGTTTGGCATTGGAGAACACTGCATCGGGTAGCTATGGCAAAATTTAACAGCAGTATCATCGTACTGTACACAACTGCTGAAAATCACCAAGTTGAACATTGGTGTGTATGATATTAAAAGGCAGAAAGATACAAAGGTTGTTTCATTATTGAAATATGTACTAAAAGGTTGTTTCATAATGAAAAATGTAATCAACTGCACCTAACAGTTTTTACATTTTTTATTATTTTATATAATAAAATAATATTGATAAAATGAATACATCAAAATTTTTCAGTTATGTGAGACTTAGTGTATTTAGATCTGCAGTTTTGAACCAGGAGTTCATATGCCCTCGGGGAGGGAGCTGAAGCCTCACTAGAGAATACACAAAAAATAATGACAATATCTAAAAATTACGACAGTAATAAATAATGACAATATCTAAAAATTATATGAAACAAAGTTGTATATAAGTAACTTAAACAGTGATATTAGCATTAGAGGCATATGATGCAAGAAAGCAAGCTTATACAGCATCAGCCAAAAAAAAAAAAAAACTTCCCATTTTACCCATCTGTTTGCTTCAAAAGTTTGTCCAGTTCTTCCTTGAATTTATTTAAGCTATCAACTTCCGCCGCCACCGATGAAAGTTTGCTCCAGCAATTTGGCAAAAAGCATATTTCTGCACATCTATTCTACAACTGTCTTTCCTCAATTTGAATTTATGCCCCTCAGGTGCTTAATCTGAGCAAGAGGAAGAATCCCATCAGCATTGAGCTGGCTCAAACCATTCAAGACCTTATACACCTCCATCAGATCATCTTGCAGATGCTTAATCTCCAGATGCTGTAATTTGCAGAACTTAAGCCTTTCTTGGTAAGAGCAACCCTTTGTTCCCCCTCACCAGTCTCATTGCCCTTCTCTGTACTTGTTCCAGCAGCTCTATATCCTTCCTAAAATGTGAGGCCTCCAGACCTGTATAAAGTACTCAAGGTGTGGCCTGACCATTGCCTTATACAAGGGCTTCATATTTGTGACATGAAGTAAATTTTTCCTTATGTGTTACAAATTTCAGCTACATTAGACTTTGTACTCAGTATATCTACCAAAAAAAAAGGTTGGGGACTGTTCTTTTAGATATACATCCAGTAATCTGGAATATATGATAGCCTGGCATTGCTGCAGTCCCATGGATGTCTATTGTATATCGTTACTGCATGTGTTCCCTCCATCACCAGCCTTTCCACAATGAGCAGTCTGCTGACCGGACTGGTTATCCGTCTGGTTTTTCATTTTAATTTGAAATTTTGTTTGTAATTTCAAATTAATATGAAACAAGTGCATTAATACCTGATTTGGTGCACTATAAATATATCATTTTTAACGTTATTACATCAAATCATTTAATTTACTTTTCTGTACTTATAACATTATTAGATTAGATTTTTTAAACACTTTTACATAATATTTTTAATTTTCTCTAAACTGTATTATAATCTCTTAAGGTTGATGATGATGCCAATGAAATAACTGTACACTTCACTCCAACTATACCCCATTGCAGCATGGCTACTTTAATTGGTCTAGCAATTCAAGTAAAACTTCTTCGGGCCCTCCCCAGTAGGTTTAAGGTGAGTTGTTGAAATATTTTGGTGTTCACTGTTCTCAGATTAGTCTTATTTATAATACATTTACCACAAAAATATTCTTATATTCTGAAATAAATAGGAACACTTATAAATCCTTTTGAAAAACTAATTATTTTAAAAATGGTTTGTCACTGACAGTTGAAAGATGTTATTTCAAATTCAGTGAAATTCCAGCATCAGATGGTCTGGAAAATTTAATAATCCAACATCTAAATGAATCAGCTTTGTGGTGCAATATGTACCTCCCTGTTCCTTCCCCTTCTTACCAAAGTTAGTCTGTTGTCTACCACTGTAGCTTTGATACAACACTCTTTTATAAGTACAAGAAGTTAAATGGGTTGTACTTCAAAAGTTTATTTCCGAGTGGTTGTTAGGAACTCAATATATTTTCACCATGTAAACACTGTTATTAATGGTGGTTAGGTCCCCAAGCTAATTCACACAAGCAGAGCCACACCAACCCGGAGGTGCAAGTGGTGTGGCAATGACAAAGGGGCAGTAAAGACCAATATTCTGTAAACACTGAAAGAGATGGCAAAGACTAAGAAGATTAAAAGTTCAATGGATCGAAGAATGTATTTTGCGTATTTTTTATTAAGAGATAATGAATTTTAAATAAAAAAAATTTTTTTTTTTTTTTTTTTTTTTTCAACATTTCTCAGATGTCTGATGGAAGGAAATGACTCTCTGGTTATGAATACAGAAAAAGAAAAAAAATTGAAAAGCGACCAAATAAAAAAGCAATAAGTTAAATTACCAGGTTTCTGGACATCCAGCCACAGCCAGATCCATCAACTTCCATTTCCTCTAGCTTTACTACTATTGATGAAGAAACTGAAACACCTGAATTATCACCTGTCCAGGATGTTCACATTCAAATTCAGCAAGAAACACTAGGTGTAAGTGGAGCAAATTCAGATGAAGAGGAAAGTGAAGATCACAACAGTAGTATACAAGATCAACTAATTTCACTCAGTGATCCCAGTAAATGGCCACAATTTTTAAATAATAAAATAAGAATGATGTTAGTTGAAAACAAACCAGATCAGTTAAAAAAAATTGATTTTCCAAAGGATAAAAATAATAATAGAAGAAATTTTTCTATTGAATATTACACTAAAAAATTACAAAATGGTGAATCACTTTCACATAAGTGGTTACTATATTCGATTTTGCAAAATGCTGTCTTTTGTTATAATTGTAAATTATTTTTAAATAGTACTATTACAGTTCCACTTGTAAATGGTGGATTCAAAGATTGGCAACATTTAACAAGACATTTGAATATTCATGAAAAAAGCAATATGCATGCTGAATGCACTAACAAATTAATTAATTTGCATAAAAACTTAGAATTACAAAATACAGTAGACACACATAATCAAAGTCTGATAAATCTAGAAAAAATAAATGGCAATCAGTATTAAAGTGAATTCCTCTTCGCATTCAGTATTTGGCAAAACAAAATTTGGCTTTAAGGGGTACTAATTCAAAATTATTTGATAACAATAATGGAAACTTTTTTGCAATTAATACAAATGATTGCCAAATTTGATTCCACTTTATCGGAGCACATGTAACTTATTCAGATTGATAAACTTCACATGTCACATTATTTAGGAGACAAAATTCAAAATAATATTTTAAATATAATAGGAAATAGTATAAGGACAAAAATTTTAGATAAGTTACAGAAAGCTAAATATTATTCTTTGATTTTAGATAGTACGCCTAATGCCAGTCATCAGGAACAATTTTAAGATTTGTAATTTATAATGATGAAACACAAAAAATTTAAATTAGGGAACATTTTTTTAGGTTTCTGTGAAATTGAAAATACTACTGGTAGTGGGCTAACTACGTTCATTTTAGAATTTTTGGAAAAATATAACATTTATGTCTGAAATATGCTAGGGCAAGGCTACAACAATGGGCGCCTCCGTAGCCAGGTGGGAAGGAGCAGCAGTGCGTAGTACACGCTTCTTGATTAGACCGGGGTTCGAGCCCGTCACCACCAAATACGGAGGATGCGGAAAGGTCAAGGGAATGACCACCGCATATTCCTGGAGCAATATGGCCTTAGTTGCTAATGCTCCTAAAAAACCAAATAAGAATAAGCTACAACAACGGAGCCAGCATGAAAGGAAAACATAATGGTCTTCAGGAAAAAAATTTAGATATAAACCCCCAAGCCTTTTGCTTGCGCTGCACATATTTTTAATTTAGTGGTGAATGATGTGGCAAAAATATCTTTTGAGACAATTGATTTTTTTGGAATTATACAGGAACTTTATAATTTTTTTGTAGTTGTACTAGCTACAGCCAAAGCAAGACAAGTTAAATTTATATAATGTTTTGTTATTGTTTTATTATTATTTACATTTTTATTTATTGTCTCCAGCCAAAGCAAAATAAATGTATTTTCATTTTTTTAAATATTATTTTTAACATATTTACTTCATGTATCATAATATATGTTATTTTGTGTTTAAAAAATAAAATTATATATTATTTTGAAAATATATTTTTTTAAATTCCCAAAAAAAAATTTATAATAGAAAAATGACCGTGGAAGGGTAGGGTCATCAATAAGAAGTTTGCACCAGGGCAGCTATATAACCTGGTGCAGCCCTGCACACAAGCATTTTTAACCCATAAAAAAAAGTTAAAAATTGTAGAAACAATACTTGCAATATTAATAATTAAACAAAAAACAAAAATTAAATAAGAAATGTATTATATCGCATCATTACTTATTTATTACAGTCCAGCTCTTTATAGTGACCTGCTCAGGGAAATAAGAAAAATGGTCATTATATCATGAATATTATACTTGTATATCGATAGTTCATATAATTAGCAAAAGAAAAAAAGTTTGAACATTTAATATAATTCTACTAATACAATGCAGTATAATCTAATTCGGAATATTCAATTTTTTTACTAGTAATATAATTTACTAGTAATATTTTTTAACAAGAAAATGAAAATTGTACATTTTGCAATAATTGTGCAGCTTAGTAAGATTAATTTATCAAATAAGTATGTACAGACGTACTGTACATACATATCAAGGCCTAACCATAGACAGGGGAATTGGTTTCAGTAGCAGAGCACGTTTTAAAAGAGAATTATGAAGGCACATAATAGTGGCTGATTCACTTTCACAGTTAGGCTGTGCTTTAAAAAAGCAATGTACAAGTTCTAATCCTTTATACGCATCTTCAACAAAACTTCTTGCTCAACCACAGTTGGTTCCTCTTCATCACTACAAATTTAAGGTTCCACCATATCTGCAACAAGTTCCTTTTCATTCTTACATATCCTGAAACATGCAGTATCTGCATCCACTTCATCATAGTCTTCAAAACATGTTTCCCTGCTAAGTTTAGGTGATGATACACATCCTCAAAAATTTCTTCACTATTGTCAGACTACTCTTCACAATTGATATAGTAAGAAGCATGCAAACCGTGATTCATTGCATCATTAAAGGTGATCAGTGCTTTTTTTGGGACGGTACGGTGTACCGGCACCTTTATTAACATTGACATGTGACATTTGGATGCAACATACTTTGAAATTTGTAATGTTCCATAAATTTTTTTCACATTTACCTATTCAAATAAGCTTAAAATTATTTAACTAAATTTGCATTTTTTACTGTCTATTGTTAAGATATTGTCTATATAAAACTGTATAACCATTTTTATAATTCTAAATCACTCAGTCAGACCTCTGTTTAGTGAAGTCCTTTTATAGCGAATTATTTTGAATTCCCCTTGGAAGTTACATTTAAAATAGTTTCCATTGAGTGAAGAAAATTTTCTTATAGCGAACGGATTAGGAGAGTATTAACTCGGTATGCACTGTTCGCATTTCTGGCCTTCGAATTAAGAGAGCTAAAGGGATTACCATTCTACAACTTAGTAGTACCTAGTAAACCTATCTGACTACCTGTCCCACATACGGAGAAGTCGCACTAGTCAAGAGTGAGCAGATCAAGGTGTATTCCCAATGGGCTCTGGCCCACCTTCTACTGCAGTGGTGTCCAACCTTTTCCCGTACAGGGGCCCTATTAAAAAAAATTCAAAGTTAGATTTCTTTAGTGTGTTACATTTTCCATATCTTGTTGCATGTAAAAGTAAAATTGAAAATATTCGAAAATTTTATTAAGTACAATACACAATTACATTTACTGAACTTCCTTACTGAATTTTAAAATGCTGTTTTAGTTCACTTTCCTCGTGGGTTGGACACCACTGTGAATCAACTGTAAACGCCCCATTCGAGAATTAGAAAAGTGATTTTCTTTTACCCCGACAAATAATCATCTGTTGTTTCTCGGAAGTGCGTTAGTTTAAAAAAAAAATTCAAATTTAAGAACTAGTGACAAATCTAATGACGAGAAAAGGAAAACGAGGACAACAATGGTATTAATCCTTCTAAAAACATGAATTGTTGTCATTTGGTGAAAATGAAGTTAGAAAATTGTCAATTAGGTTACAGTTAAATGAAAGAGATGAAATTCGTGGATACCTAATTGATAAGAAGGTTTCGGAAGAATTGAAGTATTTGAAGAACGCTCTGAGTATGATACCAATTTCATCGAGTGAATATGAACGAGGATTTTCACAAATGAATCTGATCGTGTCCAACCAGCACTTCGTTGACGACAAAAACAGTTCCTTCACTAATGTTTCTTAAAACTGTAGGCCCACTGCTGACCCGCTTCAATTCAGCAAAATATGTCAGTTCGTGGCTGCTTCGGAAACTTCATTCAGCAACCGACACACAAAGAGGAAGAAAAGAAGTCGGCATAGGGTGTTACATGAGAACTTAATAAAAATTTGGAATATTCTACAAAAGCTTTATTATGAAATTATTTTTACTTATGTTATTATTTTTTACTTATTTTACTCACATTTTACTTATTTTTTTATATACTTGAATAATAAATTTATGCTTAATAAACTGTGTTAATATACTTAATTTGTTGTTCTTATTCTAAAAACATTACTACTAAAGTAACAATATCAGGAAAAAAAAAATTTTAGAGTACTTTTCATATCCTTTTAATTTTCAATTTTTGCTGATAGCAAAGAATGAGTACTGGCACCTATTTTTTTACAAAAAAACCACTGAAGGTGATAATCCATCATGTCTGAAGCAATTGGTGATCAGTTTTTCATCCACTTCATCCCATGCTTAAACACAGATTGCCTGCAGCATGTCAATTTTCCATTGTGTTTTGCTTTCAAGACTTAGCACAGTTTTGTTTAATAGCATTCTTTGAAAATTTCCCCTTAAAGTACTGGATTACACCTTGATCAAGTGGTTGAAGAACTGATGTCATAATAGGAGCAGATATCAAACAGTGATTGTACAGAGGCTTTCACCTGGGCAATAAGGAGTATAGTTATCCACAAAGAGCAGAATTTTTCTATTTTCCCTGCTTATCTTGTAATCTAAGTCTCTGATCTATTCTTTTAGATTTTTGATGACATCCAAATCTATTGGTTTGCTTGATACATAGTCAGCAATATCTCTTCAAATCTTTAAAGCATTAGGGCTTCTGTGGGCTTTCCCAGTGATTAAGAGAGGAATTCTCTCTCTTATTCAATTCTTATTCCATTAAGCAATTCTTATTCCATTTCTTTGTAGCTTCAATGTCAAGAGCATTTTCACCACACACTTTTTTGAAAGACAATCTTAGATTTCTGGAATCATCCATCAGAATACTTTAAATCCCCATTGTTTAAATATAAGATTGATATCATACCTTTATTGTAGGAAATCTTGACCCGACGCTCACATCAAACTAATCCAATTACAATTAATGTAATATAAAATCTTTAAGTATTAAAATCTTTTAAAACCGCAAACATATCCCTATTGAAGGATTGTAGAATTATATGATATTATATAAAAAACTAAGCTTGTCTTCAATTCACATAGTCTGCCAGCTGCCACCAAGGAAGAGCCAAGTACAGCCGATGCACATCAACTTACCCCAAACTAAATCAATTAGCATTGATAGACCAGAAAGAGAAGACAATTGTCAAACTGTGTTAAAACTATATTAAATTAAAACCGTATTAAAATATTCTAAGGTTGAACTTCTTTTCATTCTTCACATTTTTTACGTTGACACGTTTTACGTTTTCTCTCTGACTTAGTCATTTTATAATACCTATTTTTGCTCATTCTTTCGAACAACATGAACAACCATTTATATGATTT
Organism: Mastigoproctus giganteus; assembly: GCF_048544385.1. NCBI lineage: Eukaryota > Metazoa > Arthropoda > Arachnida > Uropygi > Thelyphonidae > Mastigoproctus > Mastigoproctus giganteus. The sequence goes on along the minus strand of NC_143581.1, from coordinate 53,809,986 downwards.
GGTTCAGGAATATATTAGAATTACATTAAAATACGAGGCACAGAAATTACATATTAGGTTTCTCAAATATTGTTTAAAGTCTAATTTAATCCCCAAATTCACAAGGGTTTCCCTCAAACAAAAGATAGTAGGCATACGGAAATTAGCTTTTAAAGTATCTCGACAAATAGTCAAGATGACATTAGATGGCAGATTTCTTAGTAAGAAAAAATACTTTAATCAACTGCAAAACCTCCGAAATAAAGTTAAAAGATATTTGCATTATAGTGATTGGAATTTCTTAAAATCTGTTATTGAAATTAGAAAACGAGCATTAGAAAAAGAAATAAATACTAGACACATAAACAAAATACAACATCTAATTATGACAAGGAATAGATTTGTTGTTCGAACGGAGAGTAATACACAATCTTATAGTATTGAAAATATGACATATAATGTAGGGGTGGTAGGTATTAGTCATATTACACAACATGAGGCAACGCATTTAGTTACACCTTACAGTGATATTATTTCGAATGAGACAGATACACAGGAAAATAATATGAACCTTGGTGTTGTAAATTTATCCACATATAATTTTTCCACTGTTCAAATAAATCTTTTAAGAAAAGGACTTAATTATAATCTGCCACCCACACGACTTCCAAAAAAACAAATAGTAGTTGAATTTGAATACGGTTTAAGGAACACTAAAAATAAGGAGGGATTAATACAGCTGATAAATAATGTTATAAATAATTCTAACGATCCTAATATACCCAAATTATCAAAACAAGAAAGAATCAGATTACAAAACTTAAAGAAAAACGATAATATTGTAATACAAAAAGCGGATAAAGGGGACACGGTGGTTGTCTTAAATATTATTATTATTAGCTATATGGTGCAAGGAAGCCTGAGGCTTATGCTGCACCAGCCAAAAAAAAATTTCTGAATTACCCTGAGAGAGAGAGAAGAAGGGAATTAGAAAAAGAATGATGATATCCAGCTCGGGAATAAGGAGGATTACATTGAGAAATCGAAGAGCATCATATCCAATAATTCCACCTATCGATTGGAAAATAGAAGTATGTTCGATAACTTGATTAAACAGTTCAATAATACTTTAGTGGAATATAGAAGAAAAGATTATATTACAATGGCGACATTAAAGAATCTTAAAGCAAGAACTAACAATGTATCAACCTTTGTTAAGACCTTTGGACAAGTTACATAAAATGGGTTATCCAATTAGACCGATCGTTTCCTACAAAATTCGGCTTTTGCGTCTTTAGCGTCTTATTTATATGAAATCATAAAACTGTTACGTATTACATTAAAATTTAGCATAAAAAATTCCGATTCTCTTTTTAATACATTAAAAGATATAAAGTTAGATAATGATGATAGGTTGTTTTCCCTTGATGTTGTCTCACTGTATACTAATGTAGATGTTAAATATTCGCTCGACACATTATGGGATTTGATCAATAGTAATGCAATAATGTTAAATAAAACCAAGTTACCTATAGCCGAAATATTAACTTAATCAGATTTCTTTTAGAGGCTAATTATATTGACTTTCAATTGGATATTTACAGACAAATTTTTGGCCTTCCCATGGGGCTTAGTCTGAGTGGTTTAATAGCTGAAAGTTATCTCAATACTATTGAACAATTACACTTAAATCCATATATTCCCAGGTTAACATTTTATGGTAGGTATTTAGATGATATCCTTGTTATTTCACATGAAAACAACTTAAATAATCTTGAGTTATTTTAATAATATACACACAAAGACTTCAATTCACTTTGGAATAAGAAAAATCAGGTGAGAACTCGATAAACTTTCTTAACTCTACATTAAGAAGGGTTAATGATAACATATACTTTAAAATATATCGGAAACCTACTAATACAGGAAAATTTTTACATTATTCGAGTTACTACCCTTTTATGTATAAAAGGAGTATCATTTTCAACCAATTTCACAATGTGTATAGATATAGTTCTACACAAGAAACCCTTAATGACGAACTCGGGGAACTTACAACAAGATATTTAAACAGGGGATGTACACTGGGTATAATTAGGAACATTCAACGACAGGCAAAACTAAAATCCGAATCGGTTCCAGTGATTAAAAACTCCACACAAATATTTTATTAAAATTCCTTATGTACAACAATGGTATGAGCAATTTATTAACATTTTTAAAAATACAGAATTCAAAATAGTTGCACAACCGATAAGTAAACTCCAGACAATATTGAGGGCAAGGAAACCAAACTCTGTCTCTAACATGGAGCAAACCAATATTGTCTATAACATTGCTTGTGGGGAGTGCAACTCCTTTTACATCGGTTCTACCCAAAATTATATTTCGATACGTTTACAACAACACAAGGCATCTGTGAGGGCGAAAAGGACAGGTGCATCTGAACTTTCCTTTCACGCCATTCAGGAGAACCACGTTTTTCTGTTTAATGAAGCTAAAGTAATTAATTCACAGAAAGAATACATAAAACTGTTAATAGCTGAAATACTTGAAATGAAATTAAACTGTTGTTCTATAAATGTATGGAGACCATATACTGTTTCGGACTCGTGGAACTTCACGCGCATGTGTGAATAGTATGATTCACATTGGTTAACAGTAATAATCTTGTCGCGATGCGCCTATTTCAAAATATAAGAGAGTGGATATTGAAGAAGTTCAACCTTAGAATATTTTAATACGGTTTTAATTTAATATAGTTTTAACACAGTTTGACAATTGTCTTCTCTTTCTGGTCTTTCAATGCTAATGGGTTTAGTTTGGGGTAAGTTGATGTGCATCGGCTGCACTTGGCTCTTCCTTGGTGGCAGCTGGCAGACTATGTGAATTGAAGACAAGCTTAGTTTTTTATATAATATCATATAATTCAACAATCCTTCAATAGGGATACGTTCGTGGTTTTAAAAGATTTTAATACTTAAAGATTTTATATTACATTAATCAGATTAGTTTGATGTGAGTGTCGGGTCAAGATTTCCTACAATAAAGGTATGATATCGATGTTTATATTTAAACAAGATTACTTAAAGTAGGAAAAACTGAGCTTCATTGCTCTTACATTTTGAAATTTTAAATCCCCAATATTCATTTGATGCAGAAACAATTTCATTCAGTCCTAGTTTTTAAAAGATTTCCATATAATAAAGATTTGCATGCATCATCATTGATCATTCCAAGAGTACCTTTTCAAGATCCAGATGCTTCACTTTTTTTCCTTGATCCTATCCATTGGAGCAGATTTCTCTAGAATTTCAATCTTTTTTTCAATCTTAGAATGCATGTCATTATCTACAGCTTATAAAATCTTAATTTTTCCTGTGATTGGCGAATCTACCTGCTCCTCCCACTCTCTCCATGTACACTGTATAATGAAAATTAACTTTCTAGTCAAAGTTAATTTTGTCAATGAGTGATTCATTACAGTCATATAAGTTCTCATTAGCTTCAATAAATTAGTTTCTTACATTTTTAAATGCAAATATTGTAATAAAAAAAAAGTAAAAAACAAGATAGAGTGGCAAAATTTTTTGTGTTGCTATAGATAATTCATGTCTTTTAAGATCATTATAATGTAAACTATCATTAGGTTTGTGGGAAATCAACTGGGACTTACCACACCAGTTTTTGTATAATGTGCCAGGGCATTAAAATGAGGTTTGCTATAAAGGGCTCCAACTGTATTATTATTTTTTTGGAAAGATGGAAAATTGAGTGATGCAGCTTCTTTGTATATATGTTTTTACTGAATGCCCTAAACTTTTTTGAAAATAAAAATTAATAGAAACCTAAATGACAAAGAAGGAATACTATGGATTGGAGATTTAAATAGCAGAGGGTAGGAAATGACAACTACTTATACAGAGGCAATTATGGAAAATTTGGAAAGAAAGATAAATTCAGCATAAAAGATGGCCAGAGGTCCATGGTAGGAGCAAATAGAAACCAGAAAAACATAATTGTCTAAATTGTTATGAAAAAGGATCTTAGACAAGTCATATAGAGCAGTGGTCTCAAACTGGCGGCCCACGGGCCACATCCGGCCCCCGAAGCAATTTTACACGGCCCGCGAATACATTTCAATTATGTATTTGTTGTAAATACGGTGCTTATAATTTTAGAGACATAGAGATATGGACTGAGCTTATGTGCACAAATGCTACTGAAGGAAAAAGAGATAGAATGAATAGGTTGGGGCTTTGTCTTTGTCGCTGTATGCTTGTATGCCAGGCCACATGACTGGGGTAAGGTGGGAGAACTTCCCACGTCGGTACAATCAGTAAATTTAGTTCGGCAGCCGACAGTTGGTGGCGCTTCAGTATTGTGGTGTTTCCGATTTTTTCTATTGAGTTGGTACTTCTGATATATATTTTCCTTGAGTCAGTCACTAGTTGGTTAGCTGGATGCACAGCTGCGCAGTTCATATTGCTATATAGATGGAGACAAACTAACGTATGGCCTGTCAGCTGCTTTCAGATCGTGCATTCGGCCCGCATGCAATTTGAGTTTGAGACCACTGATATAGAGGATGTGGGCTTGGACATGACAATCATCTGATATTGCACTAATTAAAAATGATAATACCAAATATAGAGGTGTTAAAATTAATAAAAACTGTAAAACTTTCAGATTTCTAATGACAATTAAATATAGAAAGTTGTTTGAGCACCTTCTTGCTCAAACTTTAAGTGGCATCTGTAATGCTCATGTGACTTTAGATGAAAATGGCAAAAATTTAAGAAAACTTTGTAGAAGCTGCAGAAGAAAACATGTGAGAGCAGAAGGTCTCTAAAGGAAATTCAGAACACCAGGAACCCAAGAAGTTAAATAGGCAGTCAGAGACAAAGAAATAATATTATAAGAAATTTTTTGCAAATAAAATTAATAAATCGCTATTGGAATAATAAGAATAAGAGGAATAAGATAGATGTGAAAGAGGTTAAAACAAAATCTTAGAAAGATTTTGGAAAGGATATGGAAAACAAGTACCAAAAAAAATTGGAAAAATGGTTTGGGCATTTAGTTGCAAATCTCAAAACAGGGGAAAATTCTTAGTAAAATAAAATCAAAAATAATAAGAGTACAGTTAAAGCTGGAAAGAAGTATGAACTAAATACTCCAATGATTTGTTAAATGAAGGAGCTGAAGAAGAAAAGATTGAAATGGGAGAAATCTTCAATACTGTTTCTGTTATTGAGAGAAAAGGTTATGGAAAGGTAGACATATATATGAAATGATACCTAAAATGCTGAAAGCTGGCAGGAAAATAGTATCGTGGGGGTTGCATTACATCATCCAGAAGCCATTTTCTGAAGAATAAGTTACAGAAAATTGGTATGATATACGAGGGGGTATCAAAGAGTTCGTACCCTGACCTAGATAAAACGTCAGTAGGAAGATGCCATTTTTAACATAAGTTGTCTACGTATTCAATAACTGATATGTGAAATTTCATTCCCATAGGTGATCATACACCAGAGGTGGAGCCCAGAATCTGAGGACAATTATGGTTGACAAAGTGGAGTATCAAACAGTGATCAAGTTCCTGCATTTGCAGGGCAAGAAAACTCAGGAAATTGATGAAGGAATGAAAGCTGTGTATGGGCAGAATTGTCCATCCTATGACACTGTAAAAAAATGGAAACAGGGGAGTTCCAGTGTGGTCGTACAAGTGTCTTTGACGAGCTAAGAGAAGGAAGGCCATCAACATCCACAGACAGTGAGACAGTTGCAAAGGTTGAGCAGCTGGTGTGTAATGACAGATGTAGGACAATTCATTTCATTACTGACAGTGGGAATTAGTTATGGGTCTGCTCACATCATTTTACATGACCATCTGCACATGTCTAAGGTCTTCGCACGATGAGTTCCAAGATTGCTGACGCCTTTGCAGAAGCAATATCGAATGCAGCGTTCTCGCCAAGTGTTGGATTTGTGTAATACGGATGTTGAGAACTTTTTTGATCAGTTGGTGACAAATGATGAATGCTGGGTGTACCAGTATGATCTGGAGACTAAAGACATATCAAAGCAGTGGAAGCATACCTTCTCCCCACCTCCAAAAAAATCAAAGACCACTCCATCTGCAAAGAAGGTGATGTCCATGTTTTTGGACAGAAAAGGGGCTATCCTGACAGATTACCTACCTTGGTTTTTCCACACTTACTGGAGAATACTACAGAAATGTTTTGAAAAGTTACACGATACTTTGAAGGATAATAGGCGTGGAACGTTAACCAAAGGTGTCTGTCTTCTGTCAGACAATGCACCGGCTCACACGGCCATTGCCACCACCAACTTGGTTGCCCAGTGTGGCTTCGAACTACTGCAGCACATACCCTATTCTCCTGACCTAGCACCGACAGACTTCTTGTTTCGAGAAATGAAGAAATCATTGCATGGACACCGCTTTGATTTGTCTCAGGAAGTCATCAATGAAGTGGAATCAGGGTTTCAAGCAAAAAGTGCAGACTTCTGTGATCAAGGCATTAAACAACTGATCCATAGATGGGAGAAATGTGTTACTATACCCGAAGAGTACTTAGAAACGGATTAAAGTTCCTGTGAAGTTTCACCTTTCTAGGGCTATTATTTCTAAGGGTACGAACTTTTTGATACCCCTTCTATTTATATTAATATACTATACCATCTCAATGAGCAAAACATTAATTGCACCAGTATACAGCATGTACTACTGCTTGACCTGCACATGCCATTTATTGATGTACATTTAGTACACTGTTACTTGGGACAGACCATAGGAGTAGTTTTAATAAGAAGAAGATCTCAGCATATGGAAAGTTCAGTGAAGGTTTGACATGTTGCAATCCATCTTCCTAAAACATCTTGATATGCTTAATTGGATTCAGGTTCAAAGATTTGGCTGGCTGCTCTGCATGAAGAATATCTTCACTCTGAAGGAGTTCTTTGGCCTGCTGAACCCTAAGTGGAAGAGCATTATTTCTCATAAAAATTAATTCAGGACCTGTGGCATTCCTGAAAGGCTTCATATAGGGATCAACAATTTTTTTTTACCTATACCATTGAGAAGTCTAAGTATCTCCTCTATAGATGTAAAATTTGGCATGACTGTTCATCATGGTGCCTCCCCAAACTTCACATGGAAAATAAGGAAAACATCAAATATGGAAAGGCAGCAGGCACAGGAGGAATTTATACCCAAAATGCGGAAAGTTGGTGCAACCACCACCTGTCATACCACCACAGTATTGGTTCCCTTTCCCTGATATTTGAGAAAATAAGAGCATGCTCCATGTTCTCTCCAGATGTGACCACATCAAGAATCAGTTTCAAGGCTTGAGTCATCTATAAAGAGAACACTAACCCATTGGTCAACTCTGGATATTCAAAAGAGAGGAAGCAGTATTGGCACGACTCAGAATTGTACACACTCATCGTACACATCTCTTCCTGCTGTTGGGAGAAAACGCACGTCAGTGTTCATCCTGTCAGATGCAATTTACGGTCCGTCATTTTCTGGTTGATTGTCCCTTACATTCAACTAACCACTCAAACACTTTCAAATCTCTCTCCACATTGAACATCTCTTATGATTTATCTCACTCCATAGGAAATGAAGCAAACATAGAAGAACTTTTGATGTTCCTGAAACATATTGACCTGTACAGGAGAATATAATTTAACATCTATAACTATATGTTGCCTGTAAATAAACAGGAACAGACACAATTTGGCCTCAGTAGCCCTTGTGTCATTAAGCTCTATACCAACAACAACAACTCCAGATATTGTTGATTGTTCCCTGCACCAATCAGATAGGTTCATCTGTGGGATGGGGTGATGGTAATGCAAGCCACAGGCCATCTCATGTAAAGTACCTTTTTCTCTGAAGCCTTTAATACACATATATATCACACATATATATATTTTTTTCTACAATTTGCCTTGAAACTCATTCCTCTGGCTGCTGTGAGCTCACAGAGAGACAGAGTTAGAATGAGACTAAGTAGTGGTCATTCTGAGATGTTATATCTGCTGTCCAGATTTGAGCTTACCATTGATATACCATTCCTTTTTATGTTGTCACCATAACCTTGAAATTATCATTGTTGACACATTTCTGATTCTTTTACTGGCAGAACACTCATTTCTTGTGAGCGTTCTTGTAGTAATCATCCACTTTTTGGAAGCTTTTAGATATCTACATTGCAACCTGCAAAAACCTAACAAGACTCATTTTATATTGTGTTAAGTTAGATGTGAGTGGTGTGTGCACTTTTATAGCTTGCTTGATTTATGTACTCCTGAGCTGAAAGTCATATTTTGAAATTGCATTGGGATTTATCATGTTAAATTACTTCAAGATGTCAAATTTCATATAAAATTTGTGCAGTTACATTTAAAAATGAAAAAAACAAAACAAAACATAGTTATAATTTAACTTTCGGATTCCAGTTTATCTAGAAGTTAAATTATAACTGTGTGTATGTTTTTTGGAAACTTACAAGTTTCAGAGAACATTCCATGTGGCTTATAATCCTTCATTTGGACAGTCTTGATACAGAAAACCCTCAATTTTACAAACCTCAATTTAATGGATTTAAGATTTAACGGACACGAAAATTTTACTGGTACCAGAGCATATTCACACTCTAGTACCAGTAAAATTTTCTTGGTACCAGAATGCATTCACACTCTGGTAACAGTCACATGAGCACACAGAATTTTGTGCTCTTGAGATAGGGTAAACTAGGAATTCATGAGTCATTAGCATTAGCATTAGTAGAGGCATGCGATGCAAGAAAGCAAGCTTATGCACATCAGCAAGAAAAGATAAACAACAAAAAAAAACCCGCTCCCATTTCACCCCTCCATTCATTCCAAATACCTGTCCAGCTCAGCCTTAAATTTATTTAGGCTCTCAACTTCCACAACAAAAGATGGAAGTCTGTTCCACCAATCAACTACCTGCTGGCTGAAGGCAAACTTCTGCACATCTGTCCTACAACTGTCTTTCCTCAATTTCAATTTATGCCCTCTCAGGTGATTATTCTGAGCAAGAGGAAGAATCCCATCGGCATTGAGCATGCTCAAACCATTCAAGGCTTTATACACTATCAGATCACCTCGCCGGTGCCTAGTCTCCAGACTCTGTAATTTGCAAAACTTAAGCCTTTCTTCGTAAGAGCATCCCTTTTTTCCATTCACTAATCTTGTTGCCCTTCTCTGTACTTGTTCCAGCAGCTACATCCTTCTTGAAATGAGGCCTCCAGACCCATATACAGTACTCAAGGTGTGGCCAGACCATTGCCTTATACAAGGGAATAATCACCTCCTTCTCTCTGCTAGTAAAATTCCTGTATATCATTGACAAGACACCATGAGCTACTCTTGCAGCCCATCTGCACTGCTCAGAGAACTTCATATCTGCCTGCACAATTACCCCCAGGTCCTTTTCATTCTCTACCACTGTCAGTGTAGTACCACAGAGTTTATACGTTGCTCTGGGGTTGCTGTTTCGCATATGTAGTACTTTACATTTGTCAATGTTAAACTTCATTTGCCACCTCTCAGCCCATCTGCTCAACCTTTCCAGATCCTGTTGCAGCAGCATAGCGTCAGTAGTGTCCTTAACAACCCTGCCAACCTTTGTATCATCTGCAAACTTGGACATTAAGCTTGATATACCATCATCAATATCATTTATAAATACAGAAAACAATAATGGATCCAACGCTGCTCAGAAAACTTCATATCTGCCTGCACAATTACCCCCAGGTCCTTTTCATTCTCTACCACTGTCAGTGTAGTACCACAGAGTTGATACATTACTCTGGGGTTACTGCTTCCCATGTGTAGTACTTTACATTTGTCAATGTTAAACTTCATTTGCCACCTCTCATGGTAGCTTTCAACAAGCACCCCAGTATTTTTATGGATATGCTCACTATCATGCTCACCTGTGCTGTGTTTCTTTATTATATCCCCTTAAAGTGTATCATTAATGGCTCATAAGAAAACTGGTGAAAAAAGAAAACATGTTCATATGATTGTTGTAGAAATGAAAGCTGTTAGAAAAGTTAGTCAGGTGTGTCTGTTTTCCACTTCTGTGAGGAAAATGGAGTGAAAGAAACGTTGCATCAGTTATCCTACAATGCAAGGCTTAAATGAGTTTTTAAGGAGTTTGACACTAAAATTCATGAGCATCTCAACTTCAGCTTCTTTGCTCACTAAATCTGAATAAAGTTTTTCCAGGCTCCACTGTACAGTCACTGTAAATTATCTTCTATAATCATGTACTGTGTATCGATCACTACAGTCAAGTTAAATAAAAACTTTCATTTTATTGTTTAATTTTATCTCTGTATTTTTAATACATACATACATACATAGCCTCCGTAGCCGAGTGGTCAGGAGCGGGAGTGCAGTAGCATACGCTCCTTGAGTAGACCGGGGTTCAAACCCCTGACTGCTGAATACGGTCGATCTGCCAACCAGTGTGGCAGATTATGGTCCATTTCCCTCTGCATGAATTGTTGAGGAGGCTTCAATCCTGCAGTGGTTTGATAATGGCTGCACTTTACCTTTTTACATATACAGAGTGATTATTTAAATTGTGTGTGTGGTGCCTCCGTAGCCAGGTGGGAAGGAGCAGCAGTGCGTAGCACACGCTTCTTGATTAGACCTGGGTTCGAGCCCGTCACCACCAAATACGGAGGATGCGGAAAGGTCAGGAATGACCACCGCATATTCCCGGAGCAATATGGCCTTAGTTGCTAATGCTCCTAAAAACCAAATAACAACAACAACTAAGAAGATATTTAAATTGTGGTTATTTAGATTATTAAAAATATGAAAATTATGTGGAATACAAATGGTTTTGAAAAAAAAATTCAATTTAATGAACATTTGGCACTAATGGACACCATTCTCCTATTAAAAATCAAGATTTAATGTATTAATAATAAATGATTCACATAATAATGCTGTAATGGAATTCCCAAGACTGGATATATATTCTAATAGTTGTCTCATATATATTCTAATAGTTACACAAGTAGCTATTAGAATATATATGACAGGAATGTTAAGTTGCAAAAGTTAACTTTTGAATGTTGTCAGTGAAATCATAAAATATGCAATTTAAGATTTTGTATGTGACTGCTGATGGAGCGTTTAACACTGGTGATTATTATATTATCTGCCTCAAGGGTTGGGTATTGTGTTGAGACATCAGGTATTCAAAACAACACAACCAGCAAATATGAGATTAGAAAAAAATGTTGGTATAAAAATTAGAGTATTTAGTTGTGTCCAGGACCTTGAAGTTTATCAGTTTTGGGTGGTCATATAAAAAAAAAAAAAAAAAAAAAAGAAAGAAAAGAAACTACTCAAGAATCAACAGATTTAGTTTTTGGATTGGCCATTTTCCAGAGCAGAACATTATAGCTAATTGTGCAGGGTGACGATTTTCCTCAGAGCCATAAAAAGTTTTTACTGCACTCAAGTAACATCCTTTTTAGGATCATTTGTTTCATCATTGGAATGGTCAACTGCTGTTCTTAAACAAGTTAATAACTCACTGATAGTAAGCAATGGATTACCTAGTCTTTGGGTTTCATGATTTGCATGTAAAGTATTATACTGAAGTAAAGATTGGCTAAACACATTTACTGTGTAGTCAATGCATTTTGGTCCTTATCTATTATGGAAAAGATTTTGTAAAGTATGCTTGACATTGGAACTTTGGTGAAGTGATCACGTAAAGCTTTTCTCCTACCAGAATGTACTGTACTGTGTATTTTTGGGAAGGGAAAACTTTTATTGTATTAATGAATGACAAAGGCACATTTCTGATGTTTAGCCATAGGCATCATAAATTCCAGTTAGCGACATAGCAAGCAACAATTATTTTCCCTTTCACAATATACATACTATGGTATGGTATATTTTGGAAGGGGAAATAATTTGATTTTTAATTTACTTTTCCATGTACTGTACATTACCTTTTTCTTGAAATAGGAGCTACACTTGTACAGTGCTATATAAAATAAGTTGCAGTATTTTTCATTTTTTGTTTTTTAATGACTGTGATCTGAAATCTGTAAAATTCTAAGATCCATCAAGGATCAGATACCAAGTTGCTGGGTTTGGGAGGTTGATTGTATAAATCTGAAGATAGTAAGTATGCATAAGCAGGTGTATAGTAATAAAATGTGATGTTATGTAGACTTGTCTGTAATTTTTTTTTTTTTTTCTGTATTTCTTGAAACAGCTGAATGAGTAGCATATATACTTCCATATTGAAGTAGGTATGATTCAATGATAAACATCTCTAACACAACCATAACATCTCTTTATCTAAATGTAACATAGATTGCTAACTGGAGAAATGCTATCATAGCAGCAACCAGTCACCTTGTTTAATTCTGCTGCTTTTTTGTTAGCAGCATAAAAGTTTAAAAATGCTGTTTAGACAGGAAGTAATTTTTTGCAAGAAATAGTTCTGGCCTGAAAGTTCCTTTATTTCAGAATAAAAAAAAGTTACACCTTTTTTTTTTTTTTTTTAAATTAGTTTTAATTTTTTTTCTTTTAAAACTGGAAAAAGGTGCAAATAAATTAAAAAGTAAGTCCTCATAAATAAAAAAAAAAAACTGTTTGGTAAAATTATTCAAAATTATCACTTGTATTTTCAGAAGTTTACATTTCATGTTATCCATGGTTAGATGCTCAGTTGATTAACCTTATTATGAAGTCTCATAATAAGATTATTATATTGAGCTGCTTTTATTGTATTATTTATTAATGAACTAATATAAACATTTTATATTTATTTAGGTTGATGTCCTTATAACTCCAGGAACTCATGTCTCTGAACATGCTGGTATGTTACTTCAAAATTACCTTTAATATTATTTAGAATTTTATTGAATGGTGATTAATACATACAAGGCTTGATTAAAAAGTTCAGTAAATGTTGCAAAAATTAATTTTATTCAGTAATAAATTAAATGTGTTATGTTGCTAATTTTCTTCATTATAACCTCTTGCAATTGTACATTTGTTCCTTCATACCAACTACTGATCAAAATATATTTGGGAAGTTTTTTGTGATTGCTTTTAGTCTATCTGTCTTGTTTGATTGAATTTCTTGAATCAACTCAAATCATTATCCTTTCATATCCTGTTTTAATTTTGTAGCCAAAAGTTGCATGGTGCCAAATCAGGAAATAAGGTGGGTACAGCATGCGAATGTTTCTCTTGGTCAAGAATTGCAGGATGGGGACCATTTTCATCATTTTTAATACCTGTAACCAATAAGAAAAATAAGTATTCCTCGATGCAGTTGTCTGCTAGATTGGTGCATAACAAGAAGTTAAGACTTGGTATGTGCATGCTCAAAAGATGTCATTATAAGCCCTGCTCATAATTTTTAGTTGCCATTATGTGTTCAGTAATTATAGTATCATTCACTGATCTTTTTGATCAAACCTTGTACATAGTATTAAAGAATATTTGTTGAGATTTACATTTTTATATTTGTTGAATGGAATGAAATAGTATTGCATATCCATTGTGACTAAACCCCTCATCAAACGTGAAGTATACCATGCAGGTTAAATAGGCAGCCAGGAAGGCACAGTGCCCTGTCAATGATTTATTGGATCTTTTCCAGTAGGGAAATGGATGTCATTATTCCTTTATATGAGACAATGACAAGACGCTCTCGGAATATTGTGTACAAGTTGGGAAACTACTTACCTGAAAAAAAAAGACACAGAACTTCCTGGAGAGAGTCCAATGAAGAGTAATAGATTGACAAGATGGATTATTCATTGCCCTTAATGAGAAATGGCTTAGACAGTATGGTTGCAGAGCTTGGGAACTAGACAACTTAAGAGGAGACTTGATTGTGGCATATAAGGCCCTCAAGGGGATAAGTAAAATGAATGAAGAAGGTATATTTTCACTGGTAGGGGAGATAAGAACAGGAAGAACTCATTTTATTACCCCCTAGGCACCTCCGTAGCCAGGTGGGAGGGAGCAGCAGCAGTGCGTAGCACATGCTTCTTGATTAGACCGGGGTTCGAGCCCATGACCACCAATTATGGAGGATGCGGAAAGGTCAGGGAATGACCACCACATATTCATGGAGCAATATGGCCTTATTTGCTAATGCTCCTAAAAACCAAATAACAAACAAACAACTTACCCCCTAAAGGGGATAAGTAAAATGGATGAGGAAGATATATTTTCACTGGTAGGGGAGATAAGAACAGGAATGTACAGATATAAAGTCTTAAGGAGCAATAGAAGGAAGCTCACCTTTAGGCATCATGTTATAAATTATTGGAAGCTCACCTTTAGGCATCATGTTATAAATTATTGGAGTAAGTTACCTATCAAGATGGTTGAGGCAGAAAATTTGGTGCAGTTCAAGGCAGAATTGGATGATCACTTTTGCCAATAGGAAGAATATGAATGATCATGTTTTTTTTTTTTTTTTTTGGTAGAAGTAGAAAAAGTCCACTTCTTTTTATCATTTGGCCATTCTAATATTAGTCTCTTAATTTCTCTGAGATTAGAATCTAGTTAGTTACATCAGTTGTTGTACTAGACGTTCATTCTAATTTTTCTCAACCTATTTTTATCACAAAATATATTCATGGTTGAATCCTCTAATAAAACTACCCTTCAGCCAAACCAAAGCAGTCTTATCTTATCTAGTGATATTCATATCACTAGACACATGGGTCCCTGCTGAATCCCATTTTATTCTGCTCTGTGGCATTAATGAGTTTTCTCACAACCCGTGTCATCTATTAATACTTCAAGTTTAAATTTCAGCTTTGTTGCACTTCTGTATCTAATCTGCAGAAATGAGTCATCAGTCATATTTATGATTACCTTCAAGGGGAACTGTCAAATATATATACACACAGGCTGTTTGTACAAGCAGTAAGAATCACAAGGGAATTTTTTGCTGCATTTCCCATTTGATTCATGGCATCCTGTAGCACTGAGTTATGACATTCTTCTTTGGAAGCTTAGTATTAATTGTCTGTAGGTAAGAAACAATCAAAGTTAAATTTACAAAATATTACAGAAATTAATTTAAAAAAATTACTTATATAAATTGTTACTTAAAATGGCTACATTCTCTAGATTAAATAGCCTTTTTTTTTTTTTTTTTTTTTTTGAAAAAATTCCAAATACAAAAAGTGTTGTCATTGCATCTATAACGTTTATCCAGCAGTGGGAAAGCAAAATTACAGTTTGAGAGTACTTGAAAGATAGGTTCAATTTGCATTGTTGTTTCCCTGAGATCCCATGTTATATAATGACAAGAGGTTAAATAATTAAAATGTAAGCTATTCGTGGTGTTATTAACTTTTGATTAATGAAATCAAAATACTTGTCACACAGGTTCCTGCTGCATCCTGTGGCAGTTAAACTCACAAGCACCGTGTTGAGTGGTCAAACACAAGAGTATTTTGTACAAGCATTTGAATTGACCATGTTTCAAGTCCACATGTCTGTTAAATACAGGGATGTTCTTGTATTCTCTCTCTCTCTATCTTATAAACTCCTCTCGTCCTATTTTTTTTATGAAACCCCCAAACACAAAAGGTATTAGAAACTGTAGTACTTAGTATGATAGATGGATTACAGGATGAGAAGACAGAATATACATGTTGGCATTCCATGGTATACGAAAGACTTGAATTCCTGTAGATTGTATTTTTCAGTGTGAAGGAAGGTTGTTCCAGAGAACAGAAGAAGGTATAAACGAGGAAGAGGAAAAGTTAGTTCTGTGAGTTTGGAGTTGGACAGTGAATGGATGCTACTGGTTGTGGCACTACTGGTTTAAAAGAGATTGGTGGAATTGCAGATGCCAATTTAGAAGAAGAGTGCCCATGGAAGTATCTGTAGAAAAGGAATGCAGCTGAAACTTAATGTCTATGAGACAGAGAGTGGAGAGACTTTGTAAGAGACATGTCATTAATTAGCTGACTGCCCTCTTTTGAATAGAGTCAAAGAGCTTGAGAGAGGTTTTGGTGGCACCATCCCAGATATGGAAATGATATTTCATGGTATACCAAACTTTAGATTTGTACAGAGTGAATAAAAGACAACCCAGGTTTTCTGATGCAGAGGAAGCAATATTTGTGATGTGCTTATGCCAAGAGAGAGATTAGAAGTCAAGGTAATTCCTATTAGAAATATATTATCTTGTCTAGAATCTGAGTGTTGTCGAAGTTGAGCATAAAAGCAGTAAACTCCTTTTTTTTTTAAATAAGGCAGGACTGAGTTTTAAAAGGTAAAAAAAAAAAAAAAAGGTAAATTGCAGCCATTATCAACCCACTACAGGATGGAAGCTTCCTCAACAATTCATGCAGTTTTAAAAGGATTGAAGTTAATTTATTTTGCTTTGCCCCATTGTGGAATTACCTACCATTTAAGGAATTGGTGGTGGATATTTGAGAAGCTGAAGCTGTTTATGCAGGGCAAGGTTTCTCAAACTGGAAGGTGGAATGTAGTGTGCTAGGATTACCAGTCAGTTTAAGAGGGCCATTAATATACAAGAAATGTGGAAGAAAGAACTGATGGGGGGAACCAACATAAGTTAAAAGACAAGAGAGCCATCTACTATTGCCCACAAGCAGTCAGAGAGAAAACTGGCTACCCAATTAAAATTTATGCAGTGAAATTAGCTTTCCTATCCTAAATTACATTTATCATATTTGAACTTAGAAATTCTATAGATGAGTATCATTAAAAATAACTTTTAGAAGAAGAACTCTTTATTGCATACAAAATGCACATGCTGTACACAATGCCCTTCACGGCTACAAGCCAGGGGTTTTGATATTAAGCAAAAATTCCAACTTATTAGTGATTTTTAACTATGAAATCAAACAACTGATAAACTTAGTAAGCCTACCTATCCCAGAGCATTTGCAGTTGTAACTGTACTCATCAACATCCAACTCTGAATTCCAAAATTTCAGTATTTTTTAAATGACTTGAGATGGCTAGTTATCTCATCTTACCATCAGAAACTAGAGAATATGAATAAAGGGCTGCGAGCAACCGTATGCAAACCTGTAAGTTTTTCCCTAATTCATAGAAAGCTGCATACTGTGAAGAAAAATTAACGTGCAATCAATGTAATGCCTAGGAAAATTTAAACTAGTACTCCAAGGGGATAATATACATGTATGAATAAACTTTATATATAGTTACTTAAATGATCACCATTTCTCACTGCCAAGTAAAAGTGATACGTGACAGCACAGGAAAATTGTCCTTCATTCCAATAGCTGGATGCTGCTGTCATTAAAGCAGTTATGAAAGTAATGTTAAGGATCACATAGTGTTTTTATTGAATATCAGGAATATCGAATGAGAATTTGACATGGAATGCCCACAAACCTCCTTTACAAAACTAAAATGTTATTGCATGAATAGGATTACTTGATAAAAATCTGAAATCAGTTTCAAGATTTTATTCACTAATCAGAAAGCATGCATACCAGTAGATGGTAACGTAATCACATTCATGGAGAAATTTAACAACAAAATTCCGTTCTCAGTGACTTCCATATGAGCAGCAACTTGTATGGTTTCATCCTTAAATAGCACTTTAACGTGTTACAAACTGTTGACCTTGACATGTTAAGCTTACACCTGGCATGTTGTATGGATTTTCCCGGTCATTGTGTAAAAGTTTCTTGAACCAGTTCCACTGCCCTCATTAACCTTTGTTTAGCTACCATCTCTGCCAGGATGATTGCACAAACGGGCATCTTTTATGAATTTTATGTACTGTTGCAGAATTGTAAAATAAAATAAATTTTTCTGTTTATGCTCTAGGGCAATCAGACAATCAGAGGAACTCACAAGATAACAGAGAATGCAAGAAACAGCACTGTATTTAGTAGTCATGTGGGCTTGAACCATGGCCACTCAAAGCACTTTTGCCTATTAGCATTAGTAGTGGCAGATGATGCAAGAAAGCAAGTTTATGCAGCATTAGCCAAAAAAAAAAAAAAAAAACCACCTTCCATTTCACATATTCATTCCCTCCAATAGTTTATCAATTCTGCCATGAATTTATTTAAGCTATCAACCGCCGACTGGGCTAGCCGGGTGGGTAAAGTACCTGCCTAGCAACCCAAAGGTCGCAAGTTCGAATCCTGCCTCGGGCTTGGATCAGAGTAAATGCAAAAACTTTGGGAGGTGCATTATGGCCACAGAAGCCGATGCACCAACAACTAACAAAAAAAAAAAAAAAAAAAAAAAGCTATCAACTTCCACAACAGTGGACTGAAGCTTGTTCCATCAATCAACCGCCTATTGGCTAAAGGCAAACTTCGACACATCTCTTCTGCAACTGTCTTTCCTCAATTTGAATTTGTGCCCAATCATGTGTGTAATCTGTGCAAGAGGAAGAATGCCATCAGCTCTATTCATTCAAAGCCTTTCTCACCTCAAAGGTGCCTAGTCTCCATATACTGCAATTTTCAGAACTGAAGCCTTCCTTGGTAAGAGCACCCCTTTGTTCCCCTCTCCAGTCTTGTTGCCCTTCTCCATACCTGTTTCAGCAGCTCTACAGCCTTCCAAAAATGATGCCTCCAGACCTGTATGGTCGTGCATTACTTCTTTTACAAGTGACTCCATTATTTTCTGTGGAACAGAAGTTAAACTAACAGGTCTGTAATTATTCGTGTCACCCTTTGATCCCCCTTTGTGAATTGGGG
Source organism: Mastigoproctus giganteus (assembly GCF_048544385.1). Lineage (NCBI taxonomy): Eukaryota > Metazoa > Arthropoda > Arachnida > Uropygi > Thelyphonidae > Mastigoproctus > Mastigoproctus giganteus. Next base: position 53,791,201 of record NC_143581.1, on the reverse strand, counting down.
ATACATTTGCATATCTCCAGTCTGCGGGGATATCCCTGAATCCAAGGATGCTCATAATAATTATAGCTAAGGATTTGCTTACTTCCTTTGCTGCCTCCCTTAATATAATTGGATAGATCCTATCCACCCTACATGCCTTTCTTATGTTTAACTTCAACAATTTCTCTTCCACTTTCCTCTCAGTTATTACAAAATCGTTTAGCTGTCTGTTAGAGTTTGATAAACTTCTGGCATCCCTTTCCCTAAAGCCTATGCACCCTTGTGCCTGCCCACTTGGCAATGGTGGTCTCCTAGATCAACTTAATACTTCTTTTTAAACTACAGTAGTGCATCAGTTATCCGGAATAATTGATGTCAGACCTCTTCCTGCTAACAAAATTTTCTGGATAATCAAACCAGAAAATTTTCCCAGTAAGATTAAATAAATTAAATAAGACTAATTAAATAAAAAATATAAACCAATCTCAGAAAACAGAAACATCCATCCAGGTATTTTTGTGATTTTTATACAAAACAGAAAAATTAGAAAGATTTTTAAATGCTATTGGTTTTTTCGACTTACTGATGACGAGCATGGACAATCTGTGCTTCCCAGTAGCATTTCCACACATAGCAATTGTAACTCGCTCTTTTCTCATCTTAAAACTTGGTGCAGACATTTCTCTTTTAGTGGCTAGGGTTTTTCTGGGTAACGCTTTCCATAATAAACCCATCTCATCAACATTATAAACGTTTTCTTTCTCATAATTTGCTATAACTGAAGCAAACTTACTTTTCAAAGGACACCGCTGCTGATTCGTCTGCAGAAATTTCTTGCCTTGAATATCTAATTCACGTATACCGTGTCTCAGTTTAAAGTTTTTCAGCCAACCTGTGCTTGCCTTAAAATCTTCATTACCTATTCATTTTTGATTAAAATCCAATGCTTTTTCACACAACATTGGGCAAGACACTGGTTCACCTAAACTTCGCTTCTGAAGAAACAACAAATAAAGTGCACTCTCTAAAGTTGCATTTTCAGGTTTAAACCATGTTTTTGCTGCTAGGTCCTCCTTCACTATCCATAATCAACACAAATTCTGTTATAGCATTGGAATTTTTCTTGATGTGGTAAATTGTTGAAGTCCCCAAATTAAACTCTTTGGAGAGATTTCATAAATTTTCACCTTTTCTAATTCTATTAATAATTTCCACTTTTTGTTGCAATGTTAAAACTATGTGCTTTCTTTTCGTTCACATTTTTTCGTAAAAAATTTTAAAAAATAATAAATTTAACAGTTTCGGGCCAATATTATTCTTACCGAATCTGGAGCTAAACTAATCTGAAATTCACTCATGGTTTCCGAGAAAACTCAGTAGTCTGTGATATTTTTCTAAAGCACATTTCTGAAGGTCACATAGAATTCTAGAGGAGGTCACAATCATAAAACAATTTGCAGTTTTCGGTTTATTGGGTGTTTCGTTTGTACAATCTGTTTTAAACACATAGTAAACTGGATATTTTGTTTATTATAATTCAATTTGCAAATGTGATCACTATAACTGGAGCTTACTGTACTACCATTAATAAAAAAAAAAAGAAGAAAGATCAGCCTTTCTAATTATTCCAGATAACTGACATTCTACTGTATGTTCAAAATTTACCATCCCCATAACAGAGGTGGCAGACTTCAGTTTGTTGACCAAAAGTGTGCACCATGCCTTCTCAGTCTTTGGTAAATTCCACCATAATTACAGTTTTGCAATTATACTGCCATCTATTGCAGATTGCACTTTTCCAGTTAATGAATAAAAGCTTGATATTCTCTATCACCTGGAAGTGGTTTCAGTTATGTATTATGTATCCTGTTTGCACAATAATGTTTTAGTTTTGTAAAGGAGGTATTTGTAATTGTGGGCATAGAAAATCCTCATGGGTTGCTGGTAAAAATTATCTGCAGCCTGTTGGTAAGTTTTTTTCTTAGAAAACAATGTATTAAAGCTCTATTCCCACACTTTTTTTTTTTTTTTTTTTCTTGTTCTGGAACCAGCATATCTCAATTTGGCAATTTTATTGCTTTGCTAAGTGCTGCAGAATAGTAGAACTGCATCAGACGGCCTAAATAGGTTTGTAAACATTTCTTACTAATTTACAAAATATTGTGTCATGAGTAATCCATGTGCTCCATGAGCAATCCATGGCCATCGTATATCTAATTAGTATTATTGTAATAACCTTTATCCTCTCTTTCTTTCATTACAAATGATTTTAACCAATGAAAATGTGTAATGTCTCAATTATTACAGTTGAAAGTGTCCCATCTAAGGAGGTTGAAAATACCAAAAGGACACCTATTAAAGTGTCTGCATCTGTATTAGTGTCCATTTTTGAGAGGTCATCTAACATGTAATTTCTAAAGCTTCTGACTGTGACCTAAGCCCAAGTGTCCTCCCTTTTAGAGAGATCCATAAGGGAGGTTTCATTGTACTGTATATATGTATTGTAGATTATCTAGCTGGGCATTTGTTGGCATAATAGCCAACAAATGCCCAGCTAGATGATTTATAATACATATATATAGTACATCCAACAAAATTAATTACAATTTATAATTTATGGAAGAAAGCACTTATATATAAAGATACTCACACCACATGGATGGACAAAACAAATTAGATTTTTTTTTTTTTTTTTTTCCCCATATCATTTACAAACAAAATATCAACACTGAATTGTTATCTGGTAACATTTCAGGATTCTTTTCAAATCCTATCATTAGACCTAAGTAGCACTAATAAAAAGGCCTCACTTCAGGACCACTGCTAAACTATCAAAATACATGAGCTTTTAGATTTTTAGCAGACTTCATTTTTATATAGTAAGCATTTACCAACCAAAGTTACCACTAGAAAAGACAAATAGTCCTTTCATAAGGGTAATTGTCTCCAATGTTTTTATGTTGTCATAAGTTATTTGGTGTTTCCCTACAAACATACAACACTTCTTATAAAAGTATAATAGTTTATTGGTAATATAAGGTCTCTATTATTTCTCTTAACTTATAGTTGCGGATTTTCGATAGCAAAATAGGGATGAGAAAAGGAGAATGTATAGTGCTTTAGCCAAAAAGATTTGATTCAAAAATAATAGGTGTGAGAGATATTGCCTGTTGTTTGAGTAGAAATGGTCTGATTCAGAATAATATTTAAGTATAACTGAATAGTTGCATGTATTAGTATAATACAAGGCAGGATTAAAAAGTTCTGGGACAGAATTTTTTTAAAATTTATATAATACAGTTGAACTCATTTGTAACTGGCCTGGATATAACAAGATCATAGCTATTGCAAGAAAATAAAAAATAAATAGTTGAACCTAATATATTTTGAGAGCAAAATTTTTCACTTATAATGATCACACTTTACACTGAGTGGACAGAAATCATGGAATACCTACCTATTAATGGGTAGGCCCACCTTTCGCCCGGATAAGGGCAGTCACACAGCAAGGCATTGGGTCCACTAGTTCACAAAAGTGTTCCACAGGTATTTCCATCCTTACTTGCTGCACCGCTGTCTATAATTCCATCGCGTTCCTGGATGGAGGATCTAAAGCTCGAACAGACCTTTCTTTGGTAAAAAAAATGGCATTCTTAAAAATATGAAATATACTGCCAACAACAGTTAAAAAGAAACCCTTGCACATGTGCAACCAAAATGCCACCTACTGTAAGTTCTAAGCATTTTAGTTTACAAAATAAAATAAAAGTTTTACTTGTTCTTTTCAGATACTGTTAACAAATACAGCCCCGGACCTTTTTGATCCTACACTGCACCTGATATTTTTTATGTGCAAAATTATTTTAAATGGAATATTTAATTTTTTAATGTGTAACTTGCCATTTACATTTGCTTGCAGTGAATAAACAGTTAAATGACAAGGAAAGAGTTGCTGCAGCCTTAGAAAATTCTCATCTGTTGGAGTTAGTTAACCAGTGTTTGTCTTCAAAATCAGTGCTTTAGATTATTCTAATTATTAATAATATATTATAATTAAATTATTTTATAAAATTGTGTTAATTTCCTAATTCAAAATTAGTCACTCTTTACACACACATGCACACACACACACACACACACACACGTGGGATGTTTCTAAAGTTGCCAAATCCATACAATTACATATATCTGTGGGAACAAATAAGTTGGTTAATGTGGACTTATTATATAAGATCACAATGCATTATAAGCAATGTTGAAAGTGCCTGCCATTCTGTGCTAAACTTGCTCAAACCTGATACATTTTTGGCAGTGAAGTGAAGTGAATCATATCCTGGAAAATGTCTGTATTATCCTTTAGTTCTTTGTGGATTGAAAAACTGAACAACAAATTACAAAAACGGACACTACCACTGGATGACTGTTTTTGTAAAGACATGAGACATGGTGCCTTGTGCATTGCATGTGGGTTTTTGGCTGCTCAAATTGTTGAGTTTTTGACTGTTGACATATCAGTTTGGTTAACTATGATTTGTTTGTGAAGAACTTGCAAATCTCAAATTTCCAATCAAATTGGAAATTGCAAATCAAATTTCCATGTGTTGCTGGAACACTTACAACATATATTATTATTATTTTTTTTTACTGTGCAGGTGACTTTGCACATGTACAATGTATGCTGTTGTGATCAACTAGCTTCCAGTTTATATGTCCACCAAAATATATGTTCTTTTTTCCAAGTATGATCAGAGATGTATGCAATTTTATGGGATTAGAAACTTTAAAAAATCTTGTTATAATCGTCTGATTCATTTTGGATATGTTTAATGAATCAAATGCATTTAAAATTGTTTTAATGTCGTCTATGAATAAATTACTTGCTTATCATTTATGATCCTCCTCTTAACACCTGAGCTCTTACTTTTTCCTGTATCATTTGTAAGTTCATATAATTCAATTGCTTGTTTTTGTATAATTTTTTGCTATTTTAAATAAAAAAATACCCCTTCCATAAAATTCTGGAATTTAAAATGAAAAAGATGTCAAAACAGAGAATTAATAACACAGTCATTGTTTTATGTTAAATTTAACATCACTTTAATCTCACTTTTAAAATGGTAGTGTTTTGTTGGTGGTGTAAAATTGCATGAATCATCAAGGATGACAGTACTTTTATTTACAAGATTAAAATTAGTAAAATAATTTTCATTGTGCATATTTATATTACTGTTATATGTATAAAATAAAGTCTCATTTAGAATTTACATAGAAATTTCAAGTTTCAGTAAGATTTTCATTTTGAAACCACCTTTTCAGTTTGCAGTACTCATTCTTGATGTTAGAGCTGTGAAGCTTACCTTCATTTCAATGCAGTAATAATGAAATGTCATTCTCACCATTTAAATTTGCTTGCTGATACTTAATAGTAGAGTTTGTAACAGGTTAAAAGGGCTCAGCTGAACCTAAATGAGACTTAACCCCACCCAGCTGAACTATGTAGTCTCCAAACCTGATCCATACAGTTTAAATATTTAGTATGTAAATATTTACATACTAAATATTTAGTACTGTATCCTGTTAAAAAAAAAAAAGTACTCCAGTTAGGTTCCCACTAGAATCTTCCTCACCATTTCTTAACATCCTAAATCTAGAAGTCCATCATCTCAAAACTTGTTAAGGTATGTCTTTCAACACAACTCAAATCCACAGTTTCAAATTTAATCTTTATGGGTATAATCTTGATTGACTGTTATGGCAAACCCTGATTTCAAGGTTTGTAATATTTAAGAATAAAATATTCATCCTGTCACTTTGACTAGTTGAATGAGTATTAGCTTTTTAGTTTGAGCAGATGTCATTTACAGTGCCTGTGGTCACACTGTAAATAATACTATGTGTGGATTTGATGATTGTCATTTGAGATTGCATAGTTTCTATTTCCTAACAGTCTATTTCCATCATACTTCCGAATGTATGTACCTTGCTATCTGCCATGTTATTCTACGAGATCTTTGGCACACATGACCAAAAGTAACTGCACGCTAGTTACAGTAGTGCACACTTTTAACACCAAATAAAAATCATTTTTATTTGCTGTAATTTTTTACATTGTTAATTACATACATGAATTACTAATGTACAAGTTAGTGCATTTGCATCATTTCTGTACATAGCCAACTACATAAGTAGTTATAAATTGGCATCATTAAATATATCTCATATTGTGAATACCTTCACGAGTTGCCATGGTATTGCACTACCTCGAATAAGTAACACTTCACCATAGGAAAAGACTACTGTTACTTATTCTCAGTGGATACCATCACCCATACGGCTCCATTTCGAAACTTATTGGCTCCTCATCAGTGGGTGGGCAGGTACCCTGGTGTTACCCACCCACTGATGAGGAGCCAATAAGTTTCGAAATGGAGCCGTATGAGTGATGGTATCCACTGAGAATAAGTAACAGTAGTCTTCTCCTATGGTGAAGTGTTACTTATTCGAGGTAGTGCAATACCATGGCAACTCGTGAAGGTATTCACAATATGAGATCAAATACGGAGGATGCGGAAAGGTCAGGGAATGACCACCGCATATCCCCGGAGCAATATGGCCTTAGTTGCTAATGCTCCTAAAAACCAAATAACAAAAATAACAATATGAGATATACTTAATGATGCCAATTTATAACTACTTATGTAGTTGGCTATGTACAGAAATGATGCAAATGCACTAACTTGTACATTAGTTAAACTATTTACGTAACCTGAGGCTTAAGCCCTAAACTATACCGTAATACATGGATTAACTTCTTGAATCTTGCAACTTCTGATGTTGTTTATGAAAAAGAACATTCTTGAATACCACAATTAACAGGTAATGCGTTTCTTGGATTCCCTAGTATTTAAGAGCAAAGGTGTCAAATAAACTTGAATACAACCACACAAATTCTTCTGGGCTAACATGAAGCAGTAACTGCAAAATGCATGACAGAAGCATGAACATGCATTTTGGGTATATGTGATAAACAGACATGCTTGCACTGGACTAAAGATTGCTGTAATTGCATACTGGAGGAGGGTTGTCTGGCCTGACAAAACCTGTTTTCAGTTGCATCCAAATGGCAAGACCAAGATATGAGGGAAAACGTTGAAGCCTTTTATGCATGCATGGGTGTAATGTTGTATTTGGATGAAGTGTTTTTTTGAAAAGCACTAAGAACTGATTTCAGTTCTTATTTTCATCTGAATGATGAAACCTATTTGAACATCATTGCAAAGCAGGTGCATCATATTATGCTGAGTCTATACCATTCCATCCTGTTATATATTTCTGTTCTTAACCTTTTAAGATATTTTATGACATAATATACTTTTATTTACTGATTTCTCAAAAGTAATCTTTCATTCAATAATTACAGAAATAGATGTCAGTTGATCATTTAACAGTTGTAAAATTGCTTTATTTTTTTAGAACAAAGTTTATGATACAGAGTATTTAGTTTATAGAAAGACTGTATAGTATGAATCAGAGCTGTAATACTCAATATGTTCTACGTTGATAATGATATTAGTAAATTAATAAGAGGAGTTTACCTCAATATAGTACGTGGAACACTTCCGTATGATACCCTCCAGAAATTAAAACGGAAAAAACGAAAAAATCGACAACTTACCGGTACATTAAAGTAAAATATAAATAATTAAAGTAAATTATAAATAATTAAATAATCAATTTAACACAATTCAAAATCAATTCAAAACAATTAAAATTCAAATTAACGCAATTAAAAGAAGCTAACGAAAATATTCAAAACGATTTTCCTTCCTGAAGCTGACAATGCTTTTCGACCGACTGTCGTGATCACAGGAATGAAAATGAAAATGAATTTTCATTCCTGTGATCACAAGCATTGTCAGCTTCAGGAAGGAAAATCGTTTTGAATATTTTCGTTAGCTTCTTTTAATTGCGTTAATTTGAATTTTAATTGTTTTGAATTGATTTTGAATTGTGTTAAATTGATTATTTAATTATTTATAATTTACTTTAATTATTTATATTTTACTTTAATGTACCGGTAAGTTGTCGATTTTTTCGTTTTTTCCGTTTTAATTTCTGGAGGGTATCATACGGAAGTGTTCCACGTACTATATAGAAAGACTGTATGAATAAAATGTTTTCTTGGTGTTTTTGCCAGTAATGGAAAAACTTGTGGAATATACAGTTTTGAAATGTAAAGCAGCAAGTCAAACTGAGAAGAAAAAAAAAAGAAGTTGTTTATAGCTCTTTAAACAAGTTCTTTAAAATCTTTTAATTTAAAAACAAGATATTAAATTTCCCCTTCTTTTGCTTAATGTAAATAGTTTGGCATAAAATATATTCTATGATTATGATTAAAATTGAGTTATTGGTGTTATCAGTTGTAATTACATCTTTATAGTTTTGCTCATATAATATGGAAAGTTGTTCTTTTGTAAATAAAATATTCTAAGAGAATGTTTCTGTTATCATTTTTATATATATTAAGAAGTTTTAAAATATTTCAAGGTTAATATTAGCTTGCACAGATTACCTACATATAGGATGACTTTTTATTCCATGAATTATTTCAGTTACTTACACTTTTCTTATATATGGAGCACTTAATGGTATTATTGACCAGAAAGAGAAATTAATCAGAAATAATAAATGGTCAGTGCCATAATCATTGAAATTTGTGGTAAAAATTTATGCTGTGTGCTCACTGGCATAATTAATAAATAAGAATAAATCTTTTTATTTATGATTTTTATGGATAACACATTTGTTCCAGATTTCAGAGATAATGATTTCTTATGACATTGGGTTCTCACACAAAGAAATGTGATTAACTACAGTGAGAGCTTTTTATCCAACATGCACAGGAATTAGGGTTTTCTAGTTATACAAAATTTTTGGTTATCTGACTGTCCTATCAATCTAAGAAAAACCAGTGGATAACAATAGTAAAACTAAAATTTTGGGATATATACCAATGAAAACCATATGGTAAGCAACAAAAAATATATACAGGGCAATTGAACCATAGTAAATTTAATTATTTTATTTTTAAAAAAACTTTTTTTTATAAAATCCTTACTGCTCAGTGGCAGGACTTCCAAGCAGTGGCAAGTAATTATTTTAGTTTTGCATTTTTGTTAAGTCCCTTAATTTGATGTGTAACATTTAAAATATCTATCATATGTTATACTGAGTGCAATTTCTTCACGTTCTGTTATACATAAGTGTTTTGTAATGAAAAGAAATAAAAAGTATGTTAACATGATAGTTACTTCATGTCTTATTAATTTTATGCTAAAGAAAGAAGCTAGATGGATTCCTTTTTAGAATACTAGAATATTACTGTAAATAGAATATTACTGTAATTGCTTATCTCATTCTAGAATATAATGTTACTAAAGCTTTCAAGTTATCCAAGTGTTTGAATAACAGAATGAATTTTTACTGAAAACTGATTGCATAGAGCTATCCTGAAATATTACTGTATATAAATGAAAATATCTTCTCATCCCTTTTTGCAGTCTGTGTTTGCTTCAAGCAGTTTTAAATGGTGAAATGAAATAAAACAGTTGTTTTTTGTGAATTTCAATTATTTGGAAGGTACAAAACTTGTTCTTAAAAACTAGTGTGCATGTCTTTACATATAGATGGAAGGCATTATTACCATAGTTATGAAATCGGACCATTAAAATTAAATTAGTATAAAAACCGAAAAAATGTTACCATTTTTATATAATGTGAAATATTTTAAGATGGCACTGGTTTAGGCAGTGAATACCTTTCTGCAGTATGTAATATTATTGGAAGTGGTTCTACTCCTTTGAAAGCCTATAATCAATCAGACCCAAGATTTATTAAGAATGTCAGTAAGTGTATTTTCCTTGAATGATGGATGTAATTAATTATAACAGATGAAATATATCACAAGATAATAAACTACTTTACAATCAATATATGAAATAAGTGTTTAGTCTGAGGTATATAAATACATTTGACATTTATGTAGAACTGCCTCGCCTTCAAATTACCTTTGGCAGTTATTCCAGTCATTTTAGTCTAAACTCAACTTTCATAAGTTAATGTATAGTAAAAATGTATAGTATAGTAAAGTATAAAAGAGATAACCTCGCCAACATGCTATTTCCTTTACATTTAATGTAACCTGTACACAATACATGGTATGCTGATATAAAAATAAGACTTGCATCTTTATATATTTATAAATATATGTTTGCATATATACATATACACATGTATACTTAATAAATATTATATATTTTGTAAAGAATATTTGTTTGCACAACTCTAAATAATTGTACAGCTCTTCTTCAGTAGACAAAATTTATAAAACTTAGACCATTTTACCAGACAAAAATGGTGATTAGAAATTACCTATAAGAAAATGTATTTTACTATTAAAAGTCTATGGTATATGTCATTGATAATGTTGAAATAAGTTAGGCATATCAAAAAGTCCTAGATTATACAGCATTCCATCGTCTGGTAGGACAAATTCCCTATTGTCCCATACTCTAGTTGACTGTGCCGGAAGATTATGACATTGCTGCTGCACTTGTGGTTGCAAATTGGTTTGGATACCTGAGAAAGCAGTTCTACTGCAATCTGGCATTAACTGCTTAGAGAATACCGAATTGTGAGATGGTCCAGGAAGATTATCTTTTGCTATAGGATAATTAACAGAAAATTCTGTTTCTGCATTAGATCTGTTTTCTTTATTGTTTTCATCTGTTAGGAGAATATTGTAAATTTTTTCACTAAGATTTTTATCCATATGGCTAAAGACAGAATCTAAACTAAATGAATCCTCTAAAGATGGTGCATCTCCATCTCCAGAATGGTATGATATCTTTGGGGAAGTTGCAGGATCCAACAGCTGGCTCATATCAGAGCTTATTATTGGTAAGTTTGATGACTGAGTTGATGTTGCTTGAGAAAGAACAATATCTAAATGCTTCTTTTCTTTAGTATTCCATGCTATACTAGAATGGCTCATACTTTCATTATCTACTATGTTCTCTTGTTGATCAGGACTTTCATTTGTGGAATCTTGAGATCCCCACTGCTGCTGCTCTGCTTGGTAACCAGGATAAGCTATCCACTGCATTTTCTCTTGGGGTACTTTATCCCTTGGTACTGCTCGTGTTGTTAAAGGCTTTACTTTTGCTTCTGCTTGAGAAAATGCTGCACGCTGCCGATTCAGTGCTTCCTGTAAAGCCATCTGAAATGAGCAGTATAATATATATAAGCAATACAATAATTGAGATTGTTTCTTAAATAATTTAAAAAACCAAAAAAGCTTAATAGTTTCAACAAGAATACCATAAAGAGATAGCAATAAGCAGTGAATACTAATAGATAAAATTCTTAATATTCTACTTCTTTCAAGCCTATTATTAAGGATGCAGTTCAACATTACCCTGATAGTAATGATTCAAGATGGCTCCTAACCTGAATAGGATCAGAAGAAAAGAATGGATAATTTTTTTTGTAAATGTGGCAATAGATTTGATGAACAGACAGCTGCTAGATTTGGCACTGTCATCTGTGGATGGATTAGGATATTGAAGAAAATATATATGACTGTCCCAGTTCTCAAGAATGATGCTTTTGATTTATTCCCATTGTTTTGTAAACCTCTTTAGCTGCAGCTGTAAAGAGGTATTTTCAATCTGTTAGTGTTTCTTAGTTTTTATTTTTTAGGGAATAAAGGATATATTCTCTAAAATGGATAAAATTCTTAATTGATATGCTATAAATATATATACGAGATGTGAGGCAAAAGTTTACAGACTGGGGCAAAAAAATTACTTATATTAGGTAACATGTTGGCATTGTCCCCTTCAAAGTAGTCCCTTCCAGAGTTTATACATCAACCCCAGCAGCACCTCCATAGCCAGGTGGGCAGGAGCAGCAGTGCGCAGCACACACTTCTTGATTAGACCAGGGTTCGAGCCGTGACCACCAAATACAGAGGATGCGGAAAGGTCAGGGAATGACCACCGCATATCCCCGGAGCAATATGGCCTTAGTTGCTAATGCTCCTAAAAACCAAATAACAACATCAACCCCAGCATCTCTGGAACTCCAGTTTTGTGATGCTGTCCAACACTTTCTACAATTCAGTTTGAATCTTCATTCTTTTAATGAGATTTTCATTTTGGGTAAGTGCAGTGTGTGTTTAGTGTCAAAAGGCACAAAGGGTTTCCCCCATCTACGCATAGTATACATTGTGGGTGTGAAACAACACTGTCAAAGCCAGAGGTTTAAAGGTGTATGGATTTTCTATACGTGTAGCATCGTGTACCGTTGTTCCTCTGGTCATTTAACCGTTGGGCCCCTAATGGGAACCAATGTTGTCCACACTACACCCCATGGAGGCAGACCAGGTACACCAGTATTATAGTTATTTACTCTGGCAGGTCCTGCCACCCAATTTCCTGAGATTTCAGTGGCTAGGACCTAAAAAAAAAAAAAAAAACTCTATAGATAGGAGTCAGCCAAAAGGAGTACTAGTTATGCGATTTGATGTTATTAAGTTTTTGGGTGTAGGGCTCAAGGAGCAGGTGTAGGGAGCAGGCCCAAGCCCCACCAGAGGGAAAAGGGGGGAGACCAGAGATTCCCCCCTGCCGCCTGGGGAGTGGAGGCAAAGGACCACGCAAGGGAGCGTGCCTAGGAAGGCCATTCATTTTAGGTAAGAGGAAGAAGTCATGGGAGGCAAGCTCGGAGAATAGGGAGTGTGTGGACATCCCCATTTTGTTTTTGACTAAAAACTACTAAACCACCAAAGCTACATGGAATGGTGCATTGTCATGATGCAGAAGCCAATCCTGAGTGCACCATTTATCTGGATGTTTTCTGATATCCTCCCACAAATGCCTTAGGACCTCTATGTACAACTTGTGACTCACAGTTTGGCCTGGCGAAGGACTCCCCCCATGAATAATTCCCTCATTGTCAAAGAAAACATTCAGCATACCCTTGACATTTGATCTAACCTGCCTTGCCTTTCTTTGGACATGGAGATGATGGACTTTTCCACTGGGAGGATGCTGCTTTATTTCTGGGTCATAACCATAAACTCTACTTTCATCCCCTGTTATGACCTTGAAAGGAAGTTTTTGCCCTTTCTGGCCTGTGCCTGCATGAAGAAAGCTGGTTCTGCTTCTGCTCATCATTCAGCAAATGGAGCAAAAATTTTGCAGTAAACTGTCTCATGTTTAAATTTTCAATTAAAATGCATTGGCATGTACTGTACAATAGGTCTAGAAATGTCATAAAAATCATTAATCATATACTGTCTGTCCTCGTGGATGCACTTTTTCAGCATTTACATCAGTCTGACATGACATGACCTGAGCAGTCAAAATCCTCAGCTGAAGTTTGGCCACCTAGGAAATGCAAATGCTATTTGAAAAGTTTGTATTCTACCCACAGCTGTAAATGTAAATGCATCGGTAAATGCTTGTTTAAGCATTTCGTAAGTCTCCGAAACTGTTTTTCTAAGTTTATGACAAAATTTTATGCAAATTCACTGTTTCTTAATATTGTCATCTTTGGCTATAAAAATGACAAGACACACTCAACAGAAACATGCTTAAACGCCAACTGCACAAAAGTACAAGATCCTATTGGCGTTAAACTCAGCACACTAACTCACAACGAATTAATTCAGCAGTATCTAATGGTGCATTGCTATACTACATATGGTTAGTGCCACACATGGCCACTCCAGAAACTTTTGGCTTGCATCGCATATATATGTTTATAGCTGGTGTGGAAAATTTCTATTAGATCCAAAATAAAATATATGAATATATCAGCTGGTAAAGCTAGTTTTTATATAATTTTGTATATTACATTTAGGATCTAATAGCATTTTCCACATCAGCTATAAATATATATACAAGATGCAAGCCAAAAGTTTCTGGAATGGCCACGTGTAGCACTAACCATAAGTAGTATAGCAATGCACCATTAGATACTGCTGAATTAATTCATTGTAAGTTAGCGTGCTGAGTTTAACACCAATAGGATCTTTTCACTTAGGCTGAGTTGGGTATGCTGCTTGTCTATCTTCTTTTATGGCCTGGTAGAGTGCTGCTGTGTTTTTCTGGAAGTAATCCTGCAGGTTAGCTGTTGCTGTTTTTTGTTGCTCGATGAGGTCTATCAGGCCCCTTCCCTCTTTCCGAGCTATTGTCAGTCTCTCCATGGGTGGTGTTGGCAGCTCTTGGTCATCGTTGTCCTTGTCTTTCTCATGATATCCTCCAGCTTGGTGTTAGTCCAATCTGTGATACCAAAGAAGTATTTTAGTACAGGAACTGCATAGGTGTTTATGGTTTTAACTGTGTTCCATCCATTCAGCTTTGCTTTGATCATGCTTCTGAGTCTCTGATGGTATTTTTGGTGAGGCAGGCCTTGATTTCCTTGTGGTCTAACTGCTGAGCATGCATCATCCCCAGGTATTTGTAGGTCTCTCCCCATCATAGCTACAACCTCTTTAGCAGTCTTCAGCTGGTAGTTACAGCCAACTACTTTCCCCTGATGCAGTCCATGGGTCTTGCATTTGTCTAGACCAAATTCCATCCCGATATCATTACTGAATACTTCGGTGACCTGGAGTTGCTTCTCGGCTGTGATGTAGAACTTGATGTCATCCACATACATCAGGTGGGAGAGGGTGCACAGAGTTTTCCTTCCTTTGAGGTTATATCCATACTTGCTGTTGAGCATGGTGGATAGCAGGTTGAGTGCTAGACAGAACCACCGGCTCAGGGCATCTCCTTGAAAGATTCCTATTCTGATGGGGATCCATCTGGTTGTGATGTTCTTGACCTTGATGGTGGTACTACATTTCACCATAGTTGTTTCTAGGAAGTTTGTCACTGTCAGATTGACTTTGTAGCATCTCTATTAATCAGCTATAAGGCACGGAGTCAAAAGGCCTTATGGTAATTAATGTAGGCCATGTACAGGTTGTAGTGCTTCTTGTAGGCTTGCTCTATGACTGCTGCATCTATGGTTAATTACTCCTTGCATCCTTTCTGCTGTTCAGCCATTATGTTCTGGCTCTGCAAGAGGTCTGATATCTTCTTGGTTATGCAGCTGGTCAGGATGTTGTACATTGTTGAGAGACAAGTAATTGGCCTGTACTTCGTCTGGTTTTTGTATCTTGGTCTTCAGCCTTCGGATAGTGATTCCTTGTGAGAAACTCGGTGCCTTATCATCCGGGTAAACTGCTCTGCTAGGTGCTTGTATGTGCAAGTGAGCTTTTTATACCAGTAGTTGTGGACATTATTTATTCTTGGGGTTTGCCAGTTGTGGGAGTTCCTGATCGTAAGTCGTAATTATTCCTCCCGAATCTCCCACTCTCTCATACATCCTTGGTTTTCTTCTGTTCTAGTTCTATCCAAAGGGCTCAATTGTTATGTCTTCCTTCACTGCTCCATATGTTGCCCCACAATTCCTCGATCATCTTCTCCAAGACTCCTATAGAAGGCTGTTTGGTTTTCATCGAAGATTCAGTTGTTTATTTTACTCTGCAAGCTCTCTTTGTATCGGTGTAGTCTCTTGCTGAATTACTCCTAATACCCCATTGGTACTGGGTCAGTTGGCTTATCTTGACTCTTAATACTTATATCTTCTGCCGAAGTTTTCTCTCCCAAGCTGACGGTTCATTCATTTTTTTGCTTCTGCTGCTGGTCTCTCATTTCTTTTTCATTAATCCTAGTGGCTGCAATGGCAGTATGGATGGCCTCCTGTGTTGCAGCATTGTTGTCAAGATACTGTAGTATTATTTACCAATTGAGGTGGTGTGTGACTCTACAGGATTCCATTGAGTCTCTGCTTCAGTATCATATGAGTCTTTGTGGGATCCATTCCTTCGGATTCTGTTAGGGCCTTCATCTTATTATTATTAATATAAAATGGTTTTTTGCTTAGATTATTTTAATTTATCTGAAATGGAAATTGGTAAAATAATGAGCACGTAAACCTGCATGGAGTGCAATCTGTCTTTAATTTCTTAAGGAATTACAGATTATTCTCAAATGTTTCGTGGTACTTCCTGCACCACTTCTTCGGTGAATTCCTGTGATGCTGTCCTTATGACACCATCAATTTGGTAAGTGAAGCTGATGGTGTTATAAGGACAGCATTACAGGAATTAGCTGAAGAAGTGGTACAGGGAGTACCACAAAACGTCTGAGAATAATCCCTAATTCTTTAAAAAATTAGACAGATTACACTCCATGCAGGTCTCAGTGCTTGTGATTTTGCCAATTTCCATTTCTTGATATACCTGCACACTATGCCACTAAAAGAATATTTAAGGTTTCTTTATCTTTTTTATTCCTTTATTTATTTGAAAAAATAAATTAATAATGTGCAAATGTAAATTTAAAATTTTGCACTTATTGGTTCTCTAAACTGGAAAAATGGAGGGTTTTTTTTTTTTTTTTTTGAAAAACCCCGAAACGCAGAAGTATTAGAACCTATAGTACTTAGTACCGTTGCAGGTTAACTGATGTTGACATAAAAGTATGAGACTGTGTTGGAGATAGTCATTAATTAACCTAACTGCCCTCTTCTGAATGGAATCTAAAAGCTTGAGAGAGGTTTTGGGGGCACCACCCCCAATGTGGGAACAATATTCCATGGTAGGGTGGATTTGCAATTTGTACAGAGTGAACAGCTGACTCGAAGAAAAGTAACGCTGACAGCGAAAGAGAAAACCCAGTTTTTCAGATGCAGAGGAAGCAATATTTGTAATGCACTTATGACAAGAGAGATTAGAAGTCAGGGTAATCCAAATAGAGATATATGATCTTGCCTAGAAATCTGAGTGTTGCCGAAGATAAGCATAGGGAGAGAATTCTTTTTGTGAGATATAAGGTAGGACTGAATTTAGAACGATTGATCAACTAAGTTATTATTGTCCCTCTGGAGAATTACCTGGAGATCAGCATTTAAAGAATTGGTAGTGGATATCCGAGAAGTTGAAGCTGTTTGAAAATCTGTCTCTCCATCTGGCAACTTCCATTCTCACATGGCATCTGCGAGATGCCAGTAATTGTTGTCTAGAGAGCTTAGGTTTCTTCTTCAATTTCACTATACAGTAATTAGGAAACTTTTTTTGATAACAAAACAGGCAGAATTATGAATAAAATTTCAGTGTTCCATGTTAAACTATTGCATTTCACCTCCAAACATTGAATATTAATTACAATATGCCAATTGCCTAGCATTAGTAAAGGCACATAATGCAAGAAAGAAAGCTTATATAGCATCAGCCAAAAAAAAAACCCTTTTCATTTCACCCATCCACTCGCTCCAAATATTTGTCTAGTTCTGCCTTGAATATATTTAAGCTATCAACTTCTACGACAGATGGAAGTTTGTTCCAGCAATCAACCACCCGCTGGCTAAAGGCAAACTTCCACACATTTACCTTACAACTGACATTCCTCAATTTCAATTTATGCCCTCTCAGGCAATTATTCTGAGCAAGAGGAAGAATCCCATCAGCACTGAGCATGCTCAAAACATTCAAGGCTTTATACACCTCAATTAGATCACCTCACAGGTGCCTAGTCTCCAGCCACTGTAATTTGCAAAACTTAAGCCTTTCTTTGTAGGAGCAACCCTTTGTTCCATTCACTAATCTTGTTGCCCTTCTCTCTACTTGTTCCAGCAGCTCTACATCCTTCTTAAAATGAGGCCTCCAGACCTGTATACAGTACTCAAAGTGTGGTGTGACCATTGCCTTATCCCTGCTAGAAAAATTCCTGTATATCATTGACAAGACACCATAAGCTACTCTTGCAGACCGTCTACACTGCTCTGAAAACTCCATATCTGCCTGCACGATTACCCCCAGATCCTTTTCATTCGCTACCACTGTCAGTGTAGCACCACACATTTGATACATCACTCTGGGGTTACTGCTTTCCATATGTAGTACTTTACATTTGTCAATGTTAAACTTCAGTTGCCACCTCTCAGCCCATCTGCTCAACTTTTCTAGATCCTGTTGCAGCAGCGTACTGTCATTAGTGTCATTAACAACCCTGCCGACCTTCATATCATCTGCAAACTTGGACATTAAGCCTGATATACTATCATTAATAAATACAGAAAACAACAATGGACACAACACTGAACCCTGGGTGAACTCCACACTAATAACAGTCTACAAAGAGCAGTGTCCATTGATTACCACTCTCTGTCTTCTCCCACTCAACTATCCCTTTATCCATAGCAATTTGCCTTCAATGTCACACTGCTCCAATTTGTGCAGCAGTCTTCCATGTGCAACAGTATCAAAAGCCTTTCTAAGATCCAAATATATGATATCAAAATTATTCTTTGCATCCAGTTCCTTTGTGACCACATCATAATATCCAATCAAATTGCTCAGACAAGACTTCCCCTTATCAAACCCATGCTGTGTCCGAGCTATAACTGAAGTCTTGTCTAGATGACCTGCAGTGCTTCTTTAACCAGTGCCTCCATTAATTTCCCTGGATCAGAAGTTAACCTAACAGGGCTGTAATTACTTGTATCGCCCTTTTATCTTCCTTTGTGAATTGGAGTCACATTTGCACATCTCCAGTCCATGGGTACCTCCATTGAGTTCAAGGAAGCTCTCATAATTATGGCTAAGGGTTTGCTTATTTCCTTTTCTGCCTGCCTCCTTTAATATAACTGGATAGATCCCATCCACCCCAGATGCCTTTCTTATGTTTATCTTCAACAATTTTTCGTCCACTTTGCTCTCAGTTATTACAAAATCATCTGGTTCATTGCCAGAGTTTAATTCACCTCTGGCATTACCCTCCCTGAATAACTCCCCATGTGTGAATGTAGATACAGAATACCCATTTAGTTTGTTAACTACCTGAGCAGGATCATCAATAGTTGAACCATCAATATCAAGTGGACCAATCTGATTCATCCCATTCTTTCTAGAGTTTACATAAGTAAAGAACTCTTTGCTGTTTTTCTTTGCATCCTTTGCCAAAGATTTCTCGTAATCTGCCTTTGCCTGCCTAACCTCCTTTGTGACTTGGTTACAGACCAGCTTATGTCTGTCATAGGCTTCCGTGTCATCTGTTAATTTATATGTATCCCATACATTTTTCTTCTCTGCCACACAACACATTATTTTTTAATGTGTTGGCCATAAAGTTAATTACACTCATATCCTACTTGACTTTGGGGGGGGCGGAGATTATTCTTGGAGAAAAGAACTTATTGTGACATACCACATTCAAAATAAATCAGATACGTGTAGCATAAATGTATATACTTCAATTGAAGTACAGTAATCCCACGATTAGTGTGCTTAATGGGTCCCGCAAAAGTGCCACACTAATCGAACTTACTAACCTATGGAAAATAATGTAATTGGTTCCATGACTTTTTTATTTATTCTCAAAAATATACAGTACTGTATTTTAAAAATTTTTTTGACAAATTATAATTACAAAGCACAAAAATTTAACAAAATTAAAAGTTAAATAAAGGAAAATATTCTACTTTTTCAAAAAAAAATTTAGTAAGTGTAGTTTGATGTGTATTCTCCTTCTTCCTCTTATCATACATCTGTCGATAAGGAATTAAAGCTTCTTCCACTTTTCGACAAATTTGACTGCTGCATTCTATATCAGGGTCAGCATCTAAGCATTGCTGCTTGAAAACTTTAACAGTGTGAAAAATTTCATCAAACTCCTTTCGAGTGACCTCTTTCTTGGGTAGGAGTTGCATCACCTTGAAAATCATCGGCAGCTTCGTACGCTCATTGTTTATCCAAATTTAGAAGATCACTATTTCTCATGTCTTCGGAATGGGATTAAATTAATTCTTGAACATTTTGGTTGTCTAACTCATTAAAACCAAGGTCCCTTCCAATGTGAGTTATTTCTTTTGGAAAGCCTTTAAATTCATTTGTGCAGTGAGGAAGAAGATGCTTCCATACAGCTCTCATATTGCTTGATGTAAGTTCAGACCATGACTGATGAATGTTTTCAATGATATCTTTGA
This sequence comes from Mastigoproctus giganteus, assembly GCF_048544385.1. Taxonomy (NCBI): domain Eukaryota; kingdom Metazoa; phylum Arthropoda; class Arachnida; order Uropygi; family Thelyphonidae; genus Mastigoproctus; species Mastigoproctus giganteus. The sequence continues at coordinate 53,771,122 of NC_143581.1, read as the reverse complement.
TGCTATACTTTTTCCAGAATTTTATCAATGAAATTACATTCTCTCCAGATGTTGCTTGAATCGCCTGTTTAAAAGTCCTTCTGAGGTAGTAAGCTTTAAAAGTTGCGATTGGCCCTTGATCCATCGGTTGCAGCAAGGAAGTTGTATTAGGTAGTAAAAATATCACTTTGATATTTTTCACACAAGGAATCAAGAGCAATGGGTTGACCAGGAGCATTGCCCAAAATTAATAAAGTTTTAAAATCAAAATTATTTTTTCTGCAATAATTTTCAACCCGTGGGCAAAAATAGCCCGTGAACCATTCTTCGAATAGAGCTATAGTTATCCCACTTTCTTGTTAGATCGCCAAATTACAGGGAGTGATCCTTGATTTAAGCCTTTAAGACTCCTAGGATTATGTGTGCGATAAACAAGCATGGGCTTTAATTTTAAATCTCCCTCAGCATTACCCCCTAATAAAAGTGTAAGCCTATCTTTGGCGACTTTATAACCAGGTTGTGATTTTTCTGTTTTAGCCAAGAAAGTCCTAGAAGACATTCGCTTCCAGAACAATCCAGTTTCATCAACGTTAAATATTTGTTGACCACTATAACCCCCTCCTTCCACAATTTCCTTCAAAGTGTCTGGATATTTTTGAGCTGCCTCTTTATCTGCCCTTGCAGCTTCACCTGTGATTCAAACATTATACAAGCTGGTTCTTTTTTTTTAAACCACCTCTCAAACCATCCATAACTAGCACTGAATTCTTCATTGTCCCCTGTTTTATCTTCTGTGGCCTTTTCTTTCAAAGACGAGAAGAGACGATGCTTTTGACTTAATAATATCGGTACTTAGCAGGATTCATTTTTGACAACAATCTAAATAGACAACAGTTGCTCCATTTCAATCATTGTAACGCTTCTATTTCAAGTTGTTTACATACATTCGAACTTGGCGCAACATTACCTTTTTCTTTGTACTCATCTGCTTTGCTCAAAATTGCTTTTATTGTTGATTCACCCATCCCATCGTCCTGTCTTATTTTTACTCTACTATCACCACATTCATGCTTTTCTATTATTTCTAGTTTTTCTTCTAAGGAAATAACTGACTCTTCTTTATACAATCACTTTTCAATTCGCTATTTCTTTTGCTCATAGCTGAAGGTAAATTAAGTATTATCTAAATTTTAAGAAAAAGCAAAAAATAAAATAAAATATGTACTGTTAGCAGTTGCTCAATTAATTTAGCAGTTGTCTGTTAAATTAATTTAGCAGACAACTTTCTTTGTACTCATCTGCTTTGCTCAAAATAAAAATGTGTGGTTTTTATACAAAAAAAATTGTGTGGCTGTCTGCTAAATTAATTTAGCAGACAACCACACATACATAAGAAAACTCGCGATTTACAAAGAAAATATTTTCTTTCAGATTTCAGTTATATGAAATTAAAGCGGTGACTAAATTAACTCTTGAAAAAAACGGACAGAAATTAAAGCCGTGACTAAATAAATGCTCGAAAAATATGGACTCGCATTATAGCTACTGCATTAATCAAATTTTTGTACCGCACTAACTGATTTTTGGTATCAAAAAAATTTAGCGCATTAATCGAGGAATTACTGTAGTTGAATTTTAATGAACTGACTGAATTTGAACGATGAATGAATGAATAAAGCAGTCAAATTTGAATGATGAATGAATGAATAAAGCAGTCAAATTTGAATGAAGAATAAGTAAAGCAGTCAAATTTGAATAAAGAATAAGTAAAGCAGTCAAATTTGAATGAAGTAGTCAGATATGAATGAAGTGTGAAGAACTAGATTTGAAATAAATTGAATGAAGCATGAACTGGATTTGAAAGAATTTGAATGAAGTGATCCTACTCTGTCCTAAGTCTCCTAGAGAAGGAATCTGAAAAAAATTTGAATAATTAAGCTCAAACCAGTTCTTTTATTTAAAAAGGGGCACAATGACTGCAGCATGAAGTCTAAAGCATTTCTTAACAGTGTCCGCAGATCACTGATGGTTCCCAAGCCTTAACACATGGTCATTGCAGTGATCAAAGATCAACAAACTGATTCTGTTTTTTTAATAGAAGGCTAGTTTTATGTATTTTTATAGTAAATATGTTTCCTTGATCAGTGTCTCCACACTCATGCTATTTTGCTTCCATAATAAGTAAATTAAGATTATTTAATAAAACTTTTGTAAAATTGAAAGATGTAAAAGATATTTGGTAGTCCACATAAAAATTGTTCAATAGAAAGATTGTCAGCAAGGTTGGCAAGTAGATAATAATCAGTTACATGTCCATAATTTCAAAAGATAATCTAAATAATCAAAAGTTAATCTAATCTAATTAATCCAAGTTTGCAGACAATACAGAGGTGGCAGAGTTGTTAATGACAGTACACTACTGCAACAGAATCTAGAAAAGTTGAGCAGATGGGCTGAGAGGTGGCAACTAAAGTTAAACATTGACAAATGTAAAGTACTACATATAGGAAGCAGTAACCCCAGAGTAATGTATCAACTGTGTGGTTACTACACTGACAGTGGTAGAGAATGAAAAGGACCTGGGGGTCCTTTTCATTGTGCAGATATGAGGTTTTCTGAGCAGTGCAGATGATCTGTAAGAATAACTCATGGTGTCTTGTCAATGATATACAGGAATTTTTCTAGCAGGGATAAGGAGGTGATTATCCCCTTGTATAAGGCAATGGTCACGCCTCACCTTGAGTACTGTATACAGGTCTGGAGACCTCATTTTAGGAAGGATGTAGAGCTGCAGGAGCGAGTGCATAGAAGGGCAACAAGATTAGTGAATGGTACAAAGGGTTGCTCTTATGAAGAAAGGCTTAAGTTATGCAAATTACAGTGTCTGGAGACTAGGCACCTGCGAGGTGATCTGATTGAGGTGTATAAAGCCTTGAATGGTTTGAGCATGCTCAATACTGATGGGATTCTTCCTCTTGCTCAGAATAATTGCCTGAGATGGCATAAATTCAGATTGAGGAAAGACAGTTGTAGGATAGATGTGCAGAAGTTTGCCTTTAGCCAGCGTGTGGTTGATTGCTGGAACAAACTTCCATCTGTCGTAGAAGTTGATAGCTTAAATAGATTCAAAGCAGGACTAGACATACATTTGGAGCGAGTGGATGGGTGAAATTAGATTTATTTTGGTTTTTTTTTTTTTTTTTTTTGGCTGATTGCTATATAAGCTTGCTTTCTTGCATCATGTGCCTTTACTAATGCTAATGCTAAAAGCATCTCAGTTAGGATTTCTTGCTGATCCTATACTGTATACACCGGTGAGCCAAAACATGACCAGCAAGTCGTTATGCAAATCGAAGCAACTGCATTTGAACTACAGCGCATGTGTGAGTTGGGACACGGTATAAAAAACACCTGATACTGAGCTCCGTTAATCAGTGTTACTCTTGTTCTTCAGATGGGAAAGGCAGCAGACTTAAGCAAGTTTGACAAAGGCCAAATTGTAATGGCCAGAAGACTGAGTCAGAGCATATATCTGAAACAGCACAGCTGCAGCTGGTAGAGTGCTTTTGGTCAGCCATGGTTAGTACCTACCAAAAGTGGTCAGAAGAGGGGGAACCCATGAACTGCCGGCGAGGTGATGGACAACTACAGCTCATCAATGCTTGAGGTGAGTAAAGGCTCTCCCGGATGGTACGTGGCAACAGAAGGACGACTGTGATGCAACTTGCCAGTAATTGGAATGTTGGTGATGATAGTAACGTGTCACAACACAGTACATCGAACCCTGCTGAAAATGGGGCTGCCTAACCGCAGGCCTCTCCGAGTGTCAATTCTAATCACAGTTCACCGGTGACAGCGCCTACAATGGGCAAGCAAGCATTAAAACTGGACCTTGAGTGATTGGAAGAAGGTTGTCTGGTCCAATGAATCATGTTTCCTGTTGCACCATGTGGACAGCCAGGTACATGTGCGTCGTTTACCTGGGGAAGTGATGGCACCTGATGCACCATGGGACAAAAACAAGCCCGTGGGGGTGGTGTCATGCTTTGGGCAGTGTTCTGCTGGGATACCGTAGGTCCAGTCATCCATGTGCCGGGCACTTTGACATCTACCACCTACCTAAACATCATTGCTGACCATATACACCCTTTCATGGCAATGGTCTTCTCCTCTGGTGGTGCTATCTTTCAGCAGGACAGTGCGCCATGCCACACTGCCTGGATTGTTCGAGACTGGTTCGTGGAACATGAGGAAGACTTCCAGGTATTGCTCTGGCCTCCATATTCCCCAGACATCAATCCCACGAGAATCTGTGGTTTGTGTTGGAACAGCAACTCCGATCTGCGGCGTCTCAACCACGGATCTTACAGGAGTTAAAGGATCTGCTGATTACGTGTTGGTACCAGATACCACAACACACATTTAGAAATTTTATAGCGGCCATGCCTCACCGTGTATGAGCTGTTTTGGCTGCACGTGGAGGACCAATGATATTAGGTAGGTGGTCATAATGTTTTGGCTCATCGGTGTATGTTAAGCAGCAAAGCAACTAAGGCCATGAGGTGGCAGTAATTTATGTGTAAGTGCGTCTATTCTTCAGTTGGTTTACTGGACAAAAAACTTGAGTTTCTAGGAGGGAAAAAAAAAAAAAAAAAAAAAAAACTACGTGGGCCTTCAAACTATAACCAACTAACTCAGCCCACATAAAAAAAAAATATATATATATATATATGTATATATATATAATTTCTCACATCATTGATCAATTCAAATGTTGGCCTTACCACCACTGTAGGAGGATGGTGATTATAACCACTGTGCTTGCGAGGACAGCCTTAAATAGTTATTTGTCTATTTGACTCTGAAGAAAACTGCGATAAACAATTAAAATTAAAAAAAATAAAAAAACCCAATTAAAATGCAGACAGGCTGCCAGAGCAGGTCATGGGGTAACTGTCAATGATATACTGGAATTTTTCTAGCAGGGAAAAGGAGGTGATTATTCCTTTGTATAAGGCAATGGTCAGGCCATGTCTTGAGTACTGCATACAGGTCTGGAGGCTTAATTTTAGGAAGGATGTAGAGTTTCTTGAGTGTGTACAGAGAAGGGCAACAAGATTGGTGAGGAGAATGAAGGGATCGTCTTACCAAAGAGGCTTAAGTTGTGCAAATTGCAAAGGCTGGAGACTAGGCGCCTGTGAGGTGATCTGATTCAGGTGTATAAGGCCTTTAATGGATTGAGCACTCTGAATTCTGATTTGATTCTTCCACTTGCTCAGATTACGAACCCGAGGGGGCATAAATTCAAATTGAGGAAAGATGGTCGTAGCATAGATGTGTGGAAATTTGCCTTTAGCCAGCTGAAACAAACTTCCATCTGTTGTGGAAGTTGATAGCTTAAATAAATTCAAGCAGGAACTTGACAAGCTTTTAGAGGGAATGGATGTGTGAAATTGTTTTTTTTTTTTTTTTTTTTTTGGCTGATGCTACATAAGCTCATACGCTTGCTTTCTTGCATCATGCCTCTATTACTACTACTACACATTGATTTTGTTTGTTTTTGATCACAGAGCAACTACTGTGCCAAAATATCCCAGTATGTCACAATCCTCTGTTCTCTTGGGGATGTAGTGTAATTCAAAAATAAAATCAAAATTTGAATTATTATTTTAATGCCACTGGAGTTCAGTCATATCCATATAACTTTATTTGTATTTAGTATTATCAAGTGTGTTAACTGGCCAATTTACACATTGTTCAGGCTGAAAAATTTCAATGAGATTGGCACTGTAGCCTCAATCAAAGTGGGGTTAGTTCAGAAATGTCTCCAGTTTTGGACTGGAATTGAACCTAGACCCTTCCAAATGAATGCCAACTAAGCTTCCTTGGCTGTAGTGTAAAATTTGAATTTTTTTAAATAAAAAAATATTCTGTTTGTACTCTGGGACAACCATGTAAAATCAGAGGCATTCACAAGATAGAGTGATACAAGAACATTACCATATTTAGTAGTCACACAGGCTTAAATCATGGTCACTCAAAATGCATATATATACTTCTGTATCCATGCAATGCAGTTGACCACAGCAGCCTTCTATTGCAGCTCTTTGTTGGCCATTTCACAAAAGAATTAGAAGCCACTGCAGACAGTTGCTACCTTGAAAAATATTTATTTAGATATCAATTTAGAAGTTACCTTTTACATTTCTGGTGCTCTGTCACAATAAAAATTAGTGGTGGAGCAATGCAATTAATAGCGGCAATGTCCAGAATTACAAAAATAAAATAATTAATACTTTAATACTGGCATAATACTTTTTATACTTTAATACTTAATATTTAATACTTTAATGCTGTGGCTTCTATGATAATTTGTATAAATATTTGCAACAGGGCTTTCATATCTAGCAGCCTGAAATTACCACCCTAATTAATAGAACTATTAAGCCAGTCGACCCATTATAACCCCCTTTAGTTAAATCCTCCACTTTGCCTACCAAAATTTACTTGCACATTAACCATTTCTACGGTTTCTGCAATTTTAAAACATTTTGGCTCGTGTAGCAGGTCTTTGATAAATAATACCTGGATCTATAGTGAGGACCAACTCCAGGGATATTTGGCCTCTTGCACTCTCCCTGGTTTGATGAAATAAGTAACAGTCATCTCGGTGGTTCAGTAAACTGATCTACCATAAATTGCACGATCATGAATTCCAGTCAATAAAGGACAAGTTAAGGTTATCCATAATACAGCAATCACCTTTGCATTGCTCATTCAAGTTGCCTAATCAGATTTTTATCAAATTTACATTTAGTATTAGTATTAATAGTGGAAAATAATGCAAGGAAGCAAAATTATACAGAACAGAAAAAAACCACCTGTTCTGCATATTCCTCTGACAGTTTTTTCTAATCCTTCAGTTTATTCAAACTACCCACTACCACAACAACAGATGGAAGTTTATTCCAACAATCAATTATTCTCTGACTGAAAGCAAAATTTCATATCTATCCTACAACCATGATTTTTTAATTTGGATTTATGACCCCTTATGTCAGGGCCGGATTTAAACTTGTTGTGGCCCTAAGCTATAATATGTATGAGGCCCTTCTCTCGTACAGTTCACCTGTGACAATATTAAAAAAGGATTTTTTAAGCTGTAGCTTGTTTAGCTTATATGTAAATCCAACCCTGCCTTACGTGTGTTAGTATTAATAGCGGCAATGATGCAAGAACCCACTTCTACAACAAAGGATGGAAGTTTATTCCAGCAGTCAGCTGCCTGCTGGCCGTGAGCAAGCTTCTGCATGTTGGTCCTGCAGCTGTCCGTCCTCGGTTTGAATTTATGCCCCTCGTGTAGTCTCGGCAACACAAAGAATGTGTACAGGAGGTGCACAGGGCCTTGAATGGTTTAAGCAGGCTCAACACTGATGGGATACTTCCACTTGCCCAGATTAAGAACCTGAGGGGGCATAGATTCAAATTGGGGGGGAGGGTAGATGTGCGGAGGTTTGCCTTTGACCGGCGGGTGGTTGGTTGCTGGAGCGGACTTCCATCTGTTGTTGTGGAAGTTGATAGCTTAAATAAAGTTAAGGCTGAACTAGACAAACATTTGGAGTGACTGGATGGGTGAAATTGGAATGTTTTTTTTTTTTGGCTGATGCTCTATAAGCTTGCTTTCTTGCAAGCTTATAGAGCATGTGTGCCTCAACTAATGCTAATGCTAATTTCTGACCTAAACCTAACTAAATTTCATGGTAATATAGGTACAGTTCCTAAATAGGCTTCTCATCTGCAAATACCTTATCTTGGATTTGGAAGTAATGTGTTATATAACAGTATAATTAATTTGCATATTTTATAAAAGTTCATTCTTATCAACTGTTCTAGTTTTCATGCTTTTCTTGAATTTACTTGTAATGTTACATTGAGCTGTCCTCAGTGAGGTTAGAGCTTATAATGGTACAGCTAGTGCATTATAATATTAAACAAAGAATTTCACACAAGTGCCTTAACTCAGTGGCACTAATGTGAAACTCATTACCCCAATAAAAATGAAATTTTTTTACTTTAAGAATTGCTGATAAGGAAAATAGCATGGCAGGAATCATTCTGATCAATGTAAACTCCTCAAATTTTTAGTAGGAAATCCATGGAAAAAACCTGATATGTGCACTCTTCCATTGGTGCTGAAAAACTACATTGAAAAACTAAGGGCCTCAATGACCTGTGGTCATTGCATCCAAACTTAGTTCTTCAACTGGAGGCAAGATATTTCTTGAGAATATTTTGCCACTCATCCTACATTCATCCTTTGTGTTCCTACCAATGTAACCATATTTTCTGTTTGGTGCCGGAGATCAGTGGCTTCTGTGAAGGTCTCAAACTCCCATAGTCAGGGAAGGATTTAAACATGATGTCAAGCCAAAACATGTGAAGAACCCCAAAATATGTAATTATAGATTTTCATCCCCACAAAAGGAAATGCCGAGGCCTAACCATGGCATATTTGGCTTATATCTACATCCAGCACTGCCCATATTGCATTCTTTGTTGGGTTCTTCACATGGTACCCTGTGATTTCCTACATTAAATGCAAAGGTTAATTGTTGTGTCGCTTGGTGACAGTTACATTTGATAATCCACTCCAGACCTTGAACACCTTGTTCTGCCACCTTCTCTGTGTGGTTACATCTATTCACAGATGTTTTCCAGGAATTGGCAAAACTGGACAGATGCCCTCTGTAGCACCTGCTAATCATGTCTCTTTGGAAGTCCATGAGAATCTGTTCATTCTCCCCTCTTTGGGCATTAGTTAGGGTCACATGGTTTTATGGCACTTTCCTGAACATACCATACACCATGTGACATCTTCGATTTACATATATTTGCATAGATTATTTCACAGAGCCTGAACTTCCATGATCCTAATAAAGTGGTCAGGCAATTAACATGGGTTTCTTACCTCTGTGATTCTGTCCAAATAAAAAGTAATAACGGTGATAGTTCAAGAGACAAATTTCCTGCAGAAATCTGGTTTACTCCCCCTTATCTCATGCATTATGGCCTCAGTTGCCAATGCACCATTAAACACAAACCAACCAACCCCCTTATCTCCCATTCTTTTCTTTCAAATGTAAATTTGTGCTATTTTTAAAAAAATAGTAGCAAAAAAAGGTTAAGGTGCTCACAAAAAAATCAACCACTTTTGTTTTGGCAATGCATAATTGGAATACAAGCATAAGCAAAAAGGAATCACTAGCCATTTCTTTTTTTTTTTACAATCACATAAAGAATATCTGTGTTCACATCCCACATTATATATTTGTCTGAAACCTAGCAAAACTCTTATAATTTCTTTATGTTCAGGGAATTCTGATTCAATGGAAATTAGTAATACAAATTTGTATGCCACTTAGACCCTGAGTAACAGGTTCAGGTCATTATATTGACTATGACTCATGATTTTCGTTTGCCATCATGGGCAGGTTTAGTGGTATCCTGCATTACACCTCAGGTGAGATGTTTACTTCAGCAGTCTCAGTGCTGAGGGTGTTCCTAAGTAGCAACCCTGACGTGTTTGGCACCAGGGCAATAATCCACTTCACCTGCTCTTAATGCCAACTTGGTCATGACCCAAGGGCTCACATCTGGTGAGTATGGGCTTGGCACACCCAGGGTCCTGAGCTGGACATCTCTCTCTCTCTTCTCTCTCTCTCTCTGTCTCTCTATCTGTAATAGGGAAATTTTTTTTTTTTTTTGGATGGTGCAGCATAAGCCTCAGGCTTCCTTGCACCATATGGCTAATGATAATAATAATAAAGCCAGGAATAATCTGATTCTGCTACATTGTGATACATTCCATTTTCACAAAAATAAATAAAATAAAATAATAATAATAAATAAAAATACATTTTAATACAGAAGAGGTGGAATTGCTGTTCACATCTAGTTAGTGAAGTGTAGGCTGTTTGGATTAGCTGATTCATCAGTTAGTATAATTTCAGATGCACACTACAGAGAGGGGAAACTATAAATTCTTGCCCCTCTTCCAGGTTGCTGAATGCCAAGTGATCTTTAAGAACCATACCAAATCAGGCTCCGGGCTCCGCAGTGGAGGACTTCATGGTATGGTAGCTAAGCCACTAGCAGAGCATCTGAAAAATAATGAGACAAAAATCTAGTGATAGAGGAGGGGAGAGATCTCGGTAATTCCTTTTTTGAAAATGATATCTTCGAACAGTTAATGTGAATACACAGGTACCTTGTCTCATTCGTCAAATTGTTGCAAAGAATTCGACGAATGAGACCGACCACCTCAAGGAGATAATTTTGAAGATATTTCAAGTATGCTTTCAAAAATTCAAAAGAGATGTAACAAGTGTTCAGAGTCCTGTGGCGACAATTTCAAATAATTTTAATAGTACAGTAAATTCTTTTTCTGAAAGGTTTTTTTTTTAGAATTTTTGTCTTGTTACTTTTCCGACGCACTGTATACATACATTGTTTTCGATATTTTAGGTATAATTAGCATTCAGATTTAATAATGAGATTAATCAGATCAATTCTTTCTTTTTTTTATTTTTTAAATTCCTGTTCAAGGTTTACATGTAATTTTTTTTTTTCATAATATAAAGTTTGTCGCCCATAGTGATATCGTGTTGACAACCCCTTAAATTGGCTTTGGGTAATGATCATTGCTTCCAGAACCAACTGAATTTATTGTAATTTGATCAAATGCATTTTATCAATCCTCTGGATAGAAACTATCATAGCCAGAACAGTGACTAGAACTGTTATCCTTCCTGGTCTTATGAAAAAGACTTGATTCAAATCCTGTATCGACTTAAGGAACCTTATATAGGTTTAGTCAGTCGGGGTATATGGCCGCATGGTTTTCCATCCCGAAAACTGAACCGTTGCCCTCCCTATCTTTGAAGCACTTCATACTGTGGTATTATAGGTGCCTTAGTTGCCTAGGAATCTATTCTGAGCAATCCATGCAGGCACCATGCACCTATCCAAAGAGGGGTTGGATGCTCCTCTTTGGATAGGTGCATGGTCAGAATTACGGCAAGAAAATAGGATTCTTAAGAATTCTGTTTTCCTGTCACCTTAGTCATCTGGTTTATAAGCATACAAACATATATGTGCAGTTTACATTGGTAAACTGCACATATATGTTTTTTCCTATGAGACCAGTGCCAGATTCAGGTAGTCTGAAGCACTGGTGCACATAATTATTAAAAACGAAAGAACTTTATTCCTTACAGTAAGGGCACTGCTCCGTCCCCTTCCCCACAACCTTTGGAGTAGTTGTGCCATATGTCTTCCCAGCAAATTAAGCCTTGTGCGAGCTTTTTTAAAGATGACTATGCCAAGAAACCAAAGAGATTCCCAGTTATTACTATTCTTAGGTTTTGTATACTGTACAGCATCGATTCCCAATCTTTTGTCACTCAAGTCACCTGCAATTAAAAGATATATTTGCGGTACACCTAAAAATTATTGCTATTGAACTCAATGGAGTTTACAGTTGGTGTGCCATGGCACACCAACTGTAAACATCTACTGAAGCGAGCAGAATAGCAATAACTGAAGAATCCGGTCCAAAACTGATCATGTATTACGTTCAAAAGTTTGTAAAAATGTGCTAAGAAGACTTTTCATGCACTCAGGCGAAAACACACTCATTTGAAAGAACACAATTTCTTATACCATTTAACTTTATCAAGTTTGTTAAATGATAAAGTTTAGCTTCTATTATAATATGTCTATACTTTTCCAGATAACTTAAAATACAAATGTATCCTAATTTTTGGCTCACCTCATATAAAAAGTACCATTAGTAAGTGTTATACACTGAGTGGACAGAAATCATGGGATACCCACCTTTCGATTGGATATGGGCAGTTACATGACAAGGCATTGAGTCTACTAGTTCCATGCGTGCTGCCCCACTGTCCATAATTCCGTCACATTCCTGGGTGGAGAATCCAAAGCTCGAAAGGACCTTTCCACAGGTATCCCAAAGACACTCCACAGGATTCATGCCTGGTGAATAGAGAAGCCATTCCATGGTGGTAAAATCTGCGGAATGCTCTTTCGAACCATGTTCTAGCCACTACAGCTCTGTGGGGAGGCGCATTGTTCTGCTGGAAGAGTCCATTGCCCTGTGGGTGCATGATGACCATGAAGGGATGCAGATGGTCTGCAAGGATGGAGACGTAACCTGGACTGTTCATAGATGAGTCTAGACGTACCAGAGGTCCCAGTGTGCCAGTTGAACATGCCCCAGACCGTTACCAACCATCCATCTGTCTGAATAGTTCCTTGTTGACATGATGGGTGCGTGGTTTCCACCAGATACACACCCTCCCATCTGCTTGAAATAACTGGAAACAGGACTCATTGGACCAGGAGACCCATCTCCAATCATCCAAGGTCCAGTGTCGATGTTCTTTCACCCAGTTGAGGCATAGAGTCCTGTGTCATGGTGTTAGCAATGGGACTCTGGTAGGTCAGTGGCTCCCATAACTATTGTGGCTAATGATCGCCTGATGATCATGGTGGAGACGTTTCTGGCACCTCCCTCATTGAAGTCGGCAGTGATTTGTGCCACTCTCTCTCTCTCTCTGGTTGGCTGAAACAATGTGAGCCAGACGTCAATGGCCACGTTCATCCACCACCTTTCTCTGCCCACAGCGCTGTCTACGATGAGATGTTAGGCTGAATTTTTATTATTCGGGTACCCTTTGTCTCCGTACAGCGGGCATGGTCATAGAATAGAGTGATTGTACAACTGGGTTCTGTGATTGGGTGATTATTGTGAATGCGTTTTGTTTCTGATTATTTGTATCATCAAGGAAGGGAGGTGCTTAGCTGAAGTAGGGTGTTTATCCCCCCTCATCCCGCTGTTTTAAAATCGGGAAACGAGTTCCCGATTTTAAAACAGAGACAACTGGGGGTTAAATACCCTAGGCATGTCAACCTAAGAGAACAGGGGGCAGGGGAAAGCAGTGAGTGGCACCTGCCAATCACTGCTTCTCCCTGAAGTTTAGTCGCAGTATGGTTTCCACCAGATGTTATTCTGGAAATGGCGTACTCCTGATACTGTCGAATGGGGGGTAATGCAATTTCTGTACCACATCTACGACGGAGTTAACCATACGTTGGGCACCCACATCATTCCTCTTTCAAAGTCGGTTAACTCATGTTTATCCGTACTGACATCGAATTACCGTCTATGTGAACGCAGCGTACCTACAGTATATACCTGCCAAGCAGTGGGTTCGTCCACTGGCGAGAGGGGTGACTGAGTTGTGTTGCCCAGGGAACAGGTATCCCATCAATTCTGTCCTTTCAGTATACATAAATAGGCTACTATTATTATAGCTTGCTAACTGGCGATTTGCGGCTGGACATTCATTACACTAAAAAGAAAATAAACTTATTTTGGGGCGATTAATTGAACAACTATACAGTAACACCTGCTGGATAATTCTGATGTATGCAAACAGATGTTTGCTTCCCATTTTGCAGGGAAGACGACGAGAGGGTGCTGCAGCCGAGGGCTCACATCTGGTGAGTATGGGCTTGGCACACCCAGGTTCCTCAGCTGGATATCATCATTCTTCTCTTTCTTGGTGATTCCCTTCTCCTTCTGACTTGTTCTCTCTCTCTCTCTCTCTCTCTCTCTCGCTCGCTCGCTCTCACTCTCAGGGTAATTCAAAAATTTTTTTTTGGCTGGTGCAGCATAAGCCTCAGGCTTCCTTGTACCCTATAGCTAATAATAATAATAATTTTTAGCAGAATATATAAGTGAATTTTATAATAAGAAAATTTTGGGGACATATAGCTAATAATAATAATAATTTTTAGCAGAATATATAAGTGAATAGGGTAAAACTACAGAACACGGTGCCCCTTTGAAAATCACGTGCTAACCTGCTATGGTTAGCGTTAGTTAGGGTGTTTATCCCACCCTTGCCGCTGTTTTAAAATCGGGAACTCGTTTTCCTATTTTAAAACAGCTGGAAGAGGGGGAATAAACACCCCAAGACCATGGCAGGCTGAAGGTGCACCATGTTCTGGAGATTAGCGGTGAATTGTATAATAAGAAACTTTTGGGGACATTGCCATCTATCGTAGATGGGAGTGGGGACACCAAAGTTTACTTACATATCTGGGGTAAATAATTATATTATAAAAAAATAACGAAAAAATATCCAAAAAATAAATTAATAGAAAGCAGCATTTACAATTCCATGAGAAAATAAGAATATGTAGTCAGGGTCGAATTTTGCGGGTGCAGTAGTGCAATTGCTTCTGGGTCCCAGAACCAAGGGACGGGGATGGCCTCTGGACAAACACAAATATCTTTTTAATCTTTCAATTGCGTTTTATTCACAGTAATTATTGCTCTTCTTTTTCTTTATTGCTTTTAAATCCATTTATATCCATCCATTCATTCATATCGCACTATAATAAAAATTAAAAGGGCTTCTAAAAATATGTGCCTCAGGACAACTATCTAAATGTGGCATTGCAATGTAGTTCTAAGCAATAAAACTTATTTCTAATTAGGTACTACAAATAATAGTAGTTATTAACAAAATACATATGTTAATATACATTATGTTTATAAAAAATATAAAAATCTTATTTAGTACAAAATGATATTCATCTGCTGACTTGGAAATTCAAACATGGTAAGAGTACAAAAAATTAATAATACGTCTATGTAATTAGGGCTCTATCTTGTATATTTTTAAAACATACAAAATATAGTTCCCCAACATTACATTTTAAATATAAGCTGAACCAAGATCCAAATTTATTTTATATATAATTTTTATCACTAGCAAGCATCTGATCGTACCGTGGTATTTCACTTCTAATAATTTATTTTACACGCGTGCAATACAATACTAATATATATACATACACGTTCACTTAATAGCATTACGATTAAGCCTATCAGTATTTCACATTTTGATAAACAAAGTGACGATACTGTTTTGTAAGAAAATAATTACAAACCTGACATCTGGCAATTCGTGATGAACCTGCAGTCGTAGTTGTGGGCCTGCACTCGGGCTGATTTCGATAATGAAGACGTGATTTTAAAGCCCCGGTTTTCCTGGATACTTTTTGCAGTAAGTCATGACGGCCTTGTACAAAATATTCATTTCGAAATTCGTGAATATCTGGATTTTGCGCTGTATTAATTGCGTGGTGATTATGATGACTAACTTTCCTAAATCCATAAAGGTTTAGCTGACGAACAAAACTGGTAATATTACTAGTTTTGAAAATATCCAATTGATTGTCGAGATATTCAGTTTGAAACTTCGAGTAATCGAGAATGATAGATTTTCCATCACGACTCCACTGAATTGCTCCAGTTTTGCACTCATTTACGATTTTCCACAGCTTTTGTGGAAATCTCATAGATAACAGAGATTGGCCATCTGTTGTTTGGGTAAAGTCGAGTCCTTTTTTCGACAGATTCTGGGAAAACATGCTGATTGCCTACATTTTTGCTGTAAATTTGCCTGTTACTCGTTGTCAAGAGTAGTTGCGTTCGGATTCTTTCTCGAGAAGTTTGGATTTGAGTTTTCAGCGCGCCGCATCGCCAGAAGGTACACGTGTTTCATTGTAATGTGACGTATTACATTAGGTACATTTAACTGATTAAATAGGCGAATAACATCCATAAAATGAATAATAATAATAATAATCATAATAATGTTTAAAATGTAGTAATATTTTACGATATATATATCAATAAAAGTGAAAAAAAAAATTGCAATATTTCGCAAATTTTTTTTCAAACCTTATTATGTTTATAAAATGTAAAGAAATAAAATAAATAAACCTTTAAACCAGTATTTTTATGCCATAATATGAGAAAATAGATAAAGCATTGAAATCAAATAAAAAACTAAACCATATAATAATAATAAAATATTTATTAATATTAATAATAATAAAAGCACAAGGATGTCTGTGCTTTTATTATTATAATTATTATTATTATTATTATTAAATAGAATTCTTATGGAATGCCTTCTAATTGATTTTTATTGGGACCTTGCTATTAGCGAAGTAGATAGGATACTTCTCCTCTAACACCACCTGGAAAAGGCATGGATTTAACTTCCATCTTCGACTGAAGTTGAGAAATACTTCTCATTGGGTCATGTAGAACTTTCGTGGACAAAAATTATACCGTGTCGACTTAGTCGGTTTCAGGTGAGAGCTGCATATGTCTTGCCTCTCTTTTCCGACAGTGGATGCTTTTATTAGCCAAAACAGGTAAACCATAAAATTTACGCAGTTCACGGACGCGATATACGAATGCTTTACCCTCACGTGTAGTAGCACAGTGGATATAACCACCGTCCTCTCCACACCCTGGGAAAAATGCCCGGGTTGGAATCCCGTCAATGACACGGGGAACTTTAATGGGCTTTTTTCACTCCGTGGCTGAGTTAGTCGGTCTCAGGCGTAGATAGCAAGTTTTTTTCCCCAGAAACTGTGATTTTTCCTCCAGCAAAACAGACAGATCGACCACACGCATTTAACAGACATAAGACACACAGCACGGCAGATGAATTTAATTATTCGGGTGGCCTAAAAATAATAGTTTTTTTTTTTTTTTTTTTTTTTTTAACCAAGCTTACCTTGTTCCCCGGCCCTGTCGATCGTGCTCCCTAATTTTATTCTTTGTTCGAGTTAAAACCACTGTATAATTGTTGTCATATGCCCCTTGGATTTCTCGTGGTCAGACAGACCAACACTTACATTTTTCCGGTCAAAAAATTCAGTGGATCCCAAACACAGAAATGGAGTCGTCAAAAATTTGCAACAAAAGCAAAACACTCGATTCTTTGTTATATAACAGACAAGCCACTTTCGGTTGATAACGTCTCCATTTGGCATAACTCTTTTATAAAATGTTCTGGAAAATTGTCTGCCATTTTCATCTGCCGGAAAATTTATTTTTCAAATTTTCTTGGTCCTTTTTTAATAAAAGACCCCTGAACATCCCTAGTTATAAAATTAGGACACCATGCTGGGTCACATAAATTTTATGTACTTACGTTTTCTTCATTTTTCAATTTCATTATCGTTCGTACTTTCAGCAATATCAGAGGACAACACATGTATATCATCAGAATCAAAGCATTTTTCTTTTGAAGAATCTTGCATTGCTATATTCCACGATTTTTTCAATGTTTGTGGAATCAGAAATGAGTAAATTCGAAGGATCATTAAAAAAGGAATGTACTGTATTTCAGAAGTATCGCCATCATGAGCGTATTGTTCAGGTAGTTCAGAGATTTGATTGCTTTCCGCAACAAACTTCTAGTAATAGTAATAGAGGCATGTGATGCAAGAAAGCAAGCGTATCAGCTTATTCAGCATCAGCCAAAAAATTTACACAACCATTCCCTCTAAATTTTTGTCCAGTTCCTCCTTGAATTTATTTAAGCTATCAACTTCCACAACGGCAGATGGAAGTTTGTTCCAGCAATTAACCACCCGCTGGCTAAAGGCAAATTTCCGCACATCTATTCTACAACTGTCTTTCCTCAATTTGAATTTATGCCCCCCTTTAGGTTCGTAATCTGAGTAAGTGGAAGAATCAAATCAGAATTCAGCGTGCTCAACCCATTAAAGGCCTATTACACTTCAATCAGATCACCTCGCAAGTGCCTAGTCTCCAACCGCTGCAATTTGCAGAACTTAAGCCTCTCTTGGTAAGAAGATCTCTTCATTCCCCTCACCAATATTGTTGCCCTTCTCTGTACACGCTCAAGCAAATCTACATCCTTCCTAAAATGAAGCCTCCAGACCTGTACACAGTACTCAAGGCGTGGCCTGACCATTGCCTTATACAAAGGGATGATAACCTTTCCCCTGCTAGCAAAATTCATGTATATCATTGACAAAACCCCATGACCTGCTCTTGCACTGATCTTCTGAAGAGGTCCAATCAATTTGTTTTTCTGTGCTTCTTTAACTGTGTTAATCCTTTTCTTTTTACTGCCACTTTTATATTTCCTCCCTATGTCGTTCATCCCTTTTAGACATATTTCTGAATTAAAAAATTATGTTCGATATAAATTGTTTGCTTGATTTAATAAATTATTTATTCAATCGAATTAAATCAATAAATTATTTTTATAATTTATTAAAAGAAATTGATAAAATAGGGGACAAACACTCTATTTGGAAATTATATATATATTATTGCGTGTCATGGAAACATATCTTTCTTTCACAAAATTTTTTAATAACTAAATTATTAATTTTAATTATTTTTTTTATAATTAATTATCCATTGATATTATGCAACGAATAATATATCTAAATAATCACCAGGGTTGGATAGATAGAATACAGTACGTCTAGAATATTAAGTATTTTATTTCGCTTTTGTTAGTTTTCTACATTTTATACTGTAGAATATGTAACAAAATATTTAACAATTGTAACGCCTGTGCAAACGTGTATTTCTGTAGGTCAAATATTCGTTACTACTTTACAGAAATATTTTGACGTCGCTCAACTTTCACACGTACGTGACTGACAGATAGGAAAACATAACAAAAATACAGAAAAATCAAGATGCAGGGCCTTTGAAAGCGCGGGGTTCAAGGCAGTCTCCTTATTCGCCTTGCCATAAGGCCGGCCCTGCTATCATTCAGAAAGAGTGTTTAGTGTAAATTATGTGTGTTTCTTGATAAATATGACAAGAAATAAGGAAGTGAGTGTTGGTAAAAAGAAGCGATATTATAACCATGTATAAAGAAAGTTGTTTCATAAGAAACATTGTAAAGGCGACTGGGCTAGCCAGGTGGGTAAAGTGCCTGCCTAGCAACCCAAAGGTCGCGGGTTCGAACAGTAGCGGATTAAGGTCGGTTGAGGCCCCCGGGCGCAGAAGAAAAGTTAGTTCTCATCCGGAAGGAACTTGATCGTTTTTTTCACACAGTTTGTACTAGAATGGCTGAAAATGATGCAAAGAATCGGAATTTTTCTGCGTCTGTCAAAAAAAAAAAAAAAAGTTACTCTTATTTGGTCATTAATCTCATTTCTGAAAAAGTGATCATCCAACAACCAATCTCCCTTATACTCGAAAAACCGAGTTTCCGGGAGCTATAAGGAAGAACCTGAACCCAGCGCTATACAGAAAAAAAAAAAAAAAACGTCATATTAGGGCCATCCGGAAGCTATTTTATCTGTCTATGTGTATTATGTGCATAAATTGTATGTGTTCTCTGGTCGATCTGTCTGTTTTGCTGGATTTTCCCTCCTGGAAAAACCCGATTTGCCGGAAGGGGAATCATCTTGCTGTCCACGCCTGAGACCAACTAACTTAGCTATGGAGTGAAAAATCCAATAAAAGTTCCACGCGTCATCGATGGATTCGAATCCAGACCTTTTCCATCCAGGTTGGGGAAGTTAGTAATTGTGCTACTCGCACAGTCACCCAGCTCCATAGATGCGGATCGCTGTTCAGACTAATCGCTGAACGAAGCGCTCTTGTTTTTTTATCTAGAAATATTTTGACGTTTCTCAACTGTTACATGTACGTGACTAACAGATAGGAAAACATAAAAATAATTTAGAGGGAAAGAAGACACAAGGCCTTTGAAAACGCGGGGCGCAAGACAGTCTCAAGGTAGGCTGTACAAACCGGAGGCTTGTAGGCTGTGCAAGCAAGGTAAAGGTAAAAAAAATGTAAACTGCAGCCATTATCAACCCACTGCAGGATGGAAGCCTCCTCAACAATTCATGCTGAGTGACATGGACCATAATCTACTACGCTGGTCAATGCGGGTCGGCAGATCGACTGTATTTAGCAGTCAGGAGCAGTGTTGCCATTTTAGCGGTTTTCCCGCTAGATTTAGCGGAATTGCTTCAGGTTTAGCGGATAAAAATATGAAATAGCGGATAGCGGATTTTTTAGCGGGAAGAGTATAAATGTTTAGCATTTTATGTATTTTGGCAATGTAACATTTATATTAAGAAATATTAAATTAATTGTTCAATTAATTAACAATAAAAATAATTCATAATTGAAATAGTAGGGATATCATATTTCATAGTTTTTTTTTTTTTTTTATAAAGCGAAGAATCGGTTTTATATTATTCTGGATTTCCCTGAGGAGAACCCCAACAATTTTACGTAGTTACGCTCGCGGTCAAACGACCTGATCATTGGGTCATGGCTTTAAATTGTTGAATCAAATCTAAAAATGTGGAAAAAATTCTAATGACGCCTTTTTTTGAAACAGCGAAGGAATGGCATTGGATAATTTTTCTTCGTCGTATTTGTTTGGCTTCCAAGAAATGCGATCCGAATTACCGACATCTCTTTCAACGTTTCTAATAACCACAGAGCAATAAGTAATAAGAGTAATAAGTAATAATTATTTCTAATAACCACAGTGTAATAATATCTTAGTATAGTCAGTCCACGTATAGCACGATAGTTGTATTCCTAGAAACCCTCCTGCAATGCAAAATCGTGCGTTTAGTAAATCCACCAGCCGACAAAATCAATTCAAATATTTATACAGTGCCATAAACGATGGTGCAGATCCGAAAAAGATAGCACATTCGTGTCAAACAAGGTGGTTATCCATTGAAGTTGCTATAACAAGAATTTTAGAACGGTATATTGAATTAAAAACCCATTTTGAAATAACTCGTTTGACTGACAAATGTTATACTGCAGAACTTCTTTATTCAATGTTCAAAGATGAAAGTAATTTAGCATATCTTTTATTTTAAAACCTATCTTATCTGAAGTACAGAGTAAACAAATCTTTTGATTCAAATACTGCCGATCCTACATTATTACTACATGATTTAAACATGCTATTGTCGATGATTGCCAATAAAATGTTTTTACCAAATACACATATTGAAAAGATAGAAGAGGACATTAATAATTATTTAGACCCTAAGCCATATTTAGGTTACCAATTTGAAAGAAAAATAAATGAATTAATAATGAATAAACTTATCACAACAACGGATGAAATGGCTATAAGAGAGAGATGCCGTAATTTCTTGATTGATTTGTATCAACAATTAAAACAACGCCTTCCAGACAACATAAAAGAATTAGAAAAAATGTCATTAATCTCAGTTAACGATATGTTAAAGCAACAAAAAGAACCACTGATAAATTTATTACAAAATTTAAAATTGTCTGAAGTAGAAATTGAAAAAATTGAGCAACAGTATATAAACATTACTCTCGTTAAATGGGAAAACATCAACAATACAATGAAGTTTTGGTCAGAAGTTTAGAAATATCGAGATGCAGGCGGTGAAAATCCATTTAAAGAAATTAGCCAATTTGCACTGGGTATTTTAATTTTGCCATTATCCAATGCAGATGTGGAAAGAATATTCAGCAACTTAAATCTAGTAAAAAACAAAACACGCAACAGAATGAGTGTTGGCACGGTTAATGCAATCTTATCAGTACGATACGGGCTCAAAAGAGTTGAAAAGTGTTGTAGAAATTATGTTTTACCTGAAGAAGTGCTTCGCAAAATAGGTACACAAGAAGCATATGATGAGGAGGTATTGAATTTCGAAATTAATTTAGATTTTTAGATATTGATTTTATATTAAAAACAGAAAAATAAATAACTATTTATATATACTATTTGTTTGTTTGTTTTTATTCACTACAAAGTACAAACAAATGAAAATTTAAAAAATTTGGCGGGTCAAGTGCTAAAAATAGCGGATTTTGAGTATGCGGCTAGCGGGAAATATTATTAAGAGTTGGCAACACTGGTCAGGAGCTTGAACCCCGGTCTACTCAAAGAGCATGTGCTACTGCACTCCCGCTCCTGACCACTCGGCTACAAGGTAGGCTGTACAAATTCTATCAAATGACTTCGTGGTTTGATTCCGTCGCTCATGTGGCCTTTAAAACAAACAAACATTAAGAAATTACAAGTGTGCTTTAAAACAAACAAACAAGAAATTATAAGTGTACTTTAAAGGATTTTCAGTTATTTATTATAAACATGTAGATCTGGACGGTTTAAAATTAACTCTCACAGTCACTTATATCTGCAGTTTATAAAAGTTTCACAATTTTTTACAGCCATGTATAAAGCAATGTAACTATTATATTTAAATATATTTTCAAGAACCCCAATAAATTAATTTATAAATAACGAAAAGCACAAACTTTGATAAGCTGAAAATCTAATTACCTTTTTTTCTTGGGAGGTACATATATACATTTCCACCCTCATCTCATCGCTGCACCATTGTGAATGCAGGTACATATTTTTTTAATGGCACACCTGTTTTTGATTTTCGTCATTTTGACGAAAATAATTTAAAAATAACCCATGAAAAGTTCTTTGATGGCAATTCACGAGGTCCCGTTAACTGGGAATTCATGGTATTGTGAAAATCGTTTGTCGCCCCCACCCCTTTTCAGAGGGAAACAAAAACTTGTCAGCTGGGCAGTTCTTTTATACATCTCTTTATTGATGATTTTTTCAGAAGAAAAGTACAGGACGAAATCAAGGATATTCGTCGAATTGAAAGAAAGAATTTCGAATTATAGTGCTAAGGGTGACCGAATGTCGTTGGCGAAATGAAATTCCGCCAAACGCTGACTTTTCAAGGAATTTCATTCACTGCTTAAATGAAATTTCCTGCTTTGAATTGAGTAAAAAGTGGGGAAGTTTTACAAGTGAGCTTCGAAGTTATCTGGGTCAGTATATAAATAAAATTAAAGAATGAAGGAAGAAAAAGAAAAAAAAGAATGAAATGAACAATCTTTAATTATGTGGGAGGTATTTCATTCATGTTAATATCTAATCCTTGTGTTTAAGATTGTTCAGACAGTCTATTTAGACTGTGAAAATATTAATTTTACATATTTTATTTAGAATAGTTAAAAAGAACTAATACGTCAGAATAAAGTATTTTACCAAAACTCACTGAAAAAAATATGGATTTCTGTGAAGTTCAAATAACTGTAGAAAATTATGCAAAGATATTTCTTAATTACAAAATATTAATTTGTGATATTTAGAAGTGAACATTTTTCTATAGTTCGTGCCGCTATAGAAAATAATTTACATTAAGACGGATGATTTCATGAGAATATTGAATGCTTAGGAGTATACCATGCATTGATTAATATTAATGAATTAGTTGTTTTTCATGAAATTATTTAAAATAAGTTTGTTACTTGCTTTCATTATGATATACACTACTCTTCAAAAGCTAAGGAACAAACATTAAGTATTAATTTTTGTTCCATTCATTAAATATTTTAAATGATGACAAAACGTTAGTGAGACATTCGTTTTACTGTATCTTAACGACTTCAGTTTTAGTTTTTTGTTAAAAAAGTTGAATGTTTCCGACATACGTCTTGTACCCACAAATATAATTCCCAAATGATTATTAAATTCACTCTTAACAACAACGCATGCGTGCACACAAATTTAGAATGTAAATGAAAATCAGTAGCAAACGATCTGGGCTCTAGGATGCTAATTATCTTAATAATTATCCCAGTGAGTTTTAAGAACCACCATGTATGTGAATAAACAGAGTTTATCCGCAACAATTTTATTCTAAGGGGAAGGGAGATAGTGTCTGCTGTCTTCAATTATATCGCAGTGAAACTAGAGTAATTATACACTTTGGAGTGCTTAGCAGTGATTAATGAAAGCCAGGAATAAAAACACAAAGAAGATATCATATTATGTGATGGCGTTCTGCTATTAGCCTAAAGCGAAACGAGATTAATTTGTGCTGATCGTAAAATTATCAGCAATGAAAGAAATTTGTTCTCTTAAAATTAATGTACAAAGTCCAGTAATTAAAATATTGATTAATAAGAAAATAGTAGGAGCTATAGAATTATCCGAAATCGTTATTAATGATGTTTATATTCGAAACCTTTACAGTGCTACACGATGTAATACTGAAGTCCGGGCATACAAATCGAGTAAAATATCCTATAATTTACACGACGCTTATAAATGTCCATATTTCCTGGAAAGAGAAACCAACACTCATCAAACACTGTCAAGATAACATGCCAGTCACGAAAGTTACTTATGGAAACATATTCAAGTTTCAGAACATACACACTAGGGTGAAGGGCCACTAGGCAATAAAATCAATGACTATTAGGGCAATGAAAAAAAAAAAATTTCATTCAGCTACAACGAAGTCATTAATACCATGTTTACATGCAGGAAATTAGCATTAACAATGGCACATGATGCAAAAAAGCAAGCTTATATAGCATCAGCCAAATAAAAAAAAATAATAAAAAAAACCCACACAATCTTCTCATTTCACCTAACCACCCGCGCCAACGATTTGTCTAGTTCTGCCTCGAATCTATTTAAGCTATCAACTTCTACAACGACAGATGGAAGTTTGTTCCAGCAATCAACTACTCCCTGGCTAAAGGTAAAAATCCGCACATCTATCCTACAACTGGCTTTCCTCAATTTGAATTTATGCCCTCTACGGCGATTATTCTGAGAAAGAGGAAGAATCCCATCAGCATTGAGCATGCTCAAACCATTCAAGGCTTTATACACCTCAATCAGATCACTTCGCAGGTGCCTAGTCTGCAGACACTGTAATTTGCAAAACTTAAGCCTTTCTTCATAAGAGCAACCCTTTGTTCCATTCACTAATCTTGCTGCCCTTCTCTGTACTCGTTCCAACAGCTCTACATCCTTCTCAAAATGAGGACCTGTATACCAGACCTCCAGACCTGTATACAGTACTCAAGGTGTGGCCTGACCATTGCCTTATACAAGGTTATAATCACCTCCTTATCCTTGCTATAAAATTACTGTGTATCATTGACAAGGCACCATGAGCTACTCTTGCAGACCGTCTGCATTGCTCAGAAAACTTCATATCTGACTGCACAATTACTCCCAGGTCTTTTTCATTTTTACCACCTTGTGTAGTACCACACAGTTGGTACGTTTCTCTGGGGTTACTTCTACCCATATGCAGTACTTTGCATTTGTCAAGGTTAAACTTCAGTTGCCACTTCTTAGCCTATCTGCCCAAATTATCTAGATCCTGTTGCAGTAGCACACTGCCATTACTGTCATTAACAACCCTGCCAACCTTTGTATCATCTGCAAACTTCGACATTAAGCCTGATATACCTTCATCAATATCATTGATAAATATACAAAACAACAGTGGACCCAACACTGAACCCTGTGGGACTCCACTAATAACATTAGTCCACGAAGAGCCGTGTCCATTGATTACCACTCTTTGTCTTCTCCCACTCAACCACCCCTTTATCCATAGCAGTAATTTGCCTCCAATGCCACACAGCAGTCTTCCATGTGCAACAGTATCAAAAGCCTTTCTAAGATCCAAATATATGATATCAAAATTATTCTTTGCATCCGGTTCCTTTGTGACTACACCATAGTATCCATTCAAATTGGTCAGACAAGACTTCCCCTTAACAAACCCATGCTGAGTCCGAGCTATAACTGAAGTCTTGTCTGGATGATCCTGCAATACTTCTTTAACCAGTGCCTCTATTCATTTCCCTGGAATAAAATATATCTCCCTTTGATCTACCTTTGTGGATTGGGGTCACATTTGCACATCTCCAGTCCATGGGTATCTCCCCTGAGTCCAAGGAAGCTCTCATAACTATGGCTAAGGGTTGGTTTGCTTACTTCCTTTGTTGCCTCCTTTAATATAACTGGATAGATTCCATCCACCCCAGGTGCCTTTCTTATGTTTATCTTCAACAATTTCTCCTCCAGGCTGATGGTGCTAGTTCTTATTCAGTGTTACTGACACATACAGTCAACTAAAGTGGTTATATTATTTCCTTCCTTACTTACTTCCTTATCCGTTGTCGTTCCAGCTTCTTTTCCGGTTGATAAAGAAACCAGCCCTCTCCATTTCACTCTATCCTCCCACCATTTCTCTCTTTCCAGTTCCTCCTTGCAAATGCCTCTTCTCTCCACATAGCTGTTCACCTCTTCTTGCCATCTTCTTCTTGGTCTTTTACACTCCATTTTCATTTCTAACATCCTGTTTGGCAGTTTTTTATCCTCAATTCTCTTTACGTGTCCAAATGATCTCAGTCTTTTCCTCTCTTTCACTTCTTGTAATCGTTCTTTTCCCACTTTCTCTCGATGGATATATTCTGGAGAATAATATTTTGGAGAGTATTCTCCAAAACATTTCCCATTCTTCGAGGTTGCGAAAGCATGTTGACGTGATTGGATTGTGGAAAAGTGTGAATATGGCTTAACCTACCTTTCCCTTCCATTTTTAAAAGTCAGTGACCAACGTTTAATTAAAATTATATATATGGCTATTACAAAGTGAACTTTACGCTTGAAAAAGTGCGGTACTTGTTTAAATTCACAAACAAAATTAAAAATAATAGCTACAGCTACTTGGGAGAAGAGCAGGGTAAGGATAACGTTACCTTCGCCGTTGCTGTTCGCTATCTTTAAGGACAAGAATAAAATTAGTGATGCTATTCTCTGCAATAGTACTCAAGGAAGAGAAAGAAATTTGAAGGCGTTGAATCAATTTTGATTATTGCTTTTTGCTCAACATTCATATGCAAGACACCACACCTGCTAGATACAAAAGATTTCTCAATGTGTTGTTTCCTCAGTATTTATGCCCTTTTTTTTAACTTATAATTTGACTACAACAAGGATTCGTTATATCTCGTTATAACGGAAGTTTACTAATCAAAATCACAGTGCAGCTTGCTGCTCCGAAAAAGACTATTTAGTCTCTACTGTACGTTAATATTAAGTCTCTGCGTTCATATTTAGTGTTAATTCCTATATGTGACCATTCTTGGCACTCGCTGCACGATGAATAAGTAATTTGTCCAAATGATTCATGCCTATGTGCGTTCATGCTATGATGATAGCTGTCTTGTTATCATTCAACGTTTGCCTGTAAGTTGTTGAGAATTAAATCTCAATGATGCCCGACCACGTATGAACAGGAATAAAGAAACCGGTGAAGTTTATAATCGATAACGTTTGCTTGGTTTCCTCAGTTTTTTGGGTTGAATGAGCTTTGACAATGACTGTATTTGTTCATAAACACCACAAGCCTTACGTTAATGGATGATTCAGATATGACCATTATTTAATGATGACAAAATTACAAATGATTTCTGTAACAGACCAGAAAAGATTCTGTAACAGACCAGGAAAAAAATTCCATTCATATTTTAAAAACTGAATTTCTTATAAAAACTTAATTTGTTAATTATTTCATTATTCAATTAATTCAAATATTAAGTTTTTAGAGAGTAATGCAGGTTTTAACAAGCAAATAGCTAAAAGTCAGCAGTTAATTGGATCAGATATTACATTTCTTAAGTATGAAAGGTTTGTGGCTTAATCTTTATTGGATAAAAATTATTATTATTATTTATTCCTGATCGGGAAGGTTATTTATTGATTATACGAGTATTATTGCTGCGATAAAATAATAAATATCGGTCTATTACTTGAAAGAATGAGTTAAAAAAGGTTACAAGAGAAAGAGTGGAAGAAATTATTTGCATACTCCGGACTGAATATTTTTTTTTTTTTTTTGGTAGCGCATCGGCTTCTGTGGCCATAGTGCACTTCCCAAGGTTTTTGCAGTACTTGGATATAAGCCCGAGGCGGGATTCGAACCCGCGACCTTTGGGTTGCCAGGCAGGCACCTTACCCACCTGGCTAGCCCGGTCGGCACTGAATATTTGTAGCATAGCTTATGATCGAATACCAGACGTGCAGGATTTTCACGCTAACTGCTGGAAAGCAATAAATAGGATTTAGTCTTCATTACTTACGATTTAATAGTTAACTTTCCTGATATCATCTCGGATTCCAGAGCATACTCCCACTTCTAAACCGAACACAAGAACCAGGAAACTCTGCATGTCTAAGTTGAATAAACTCCGACAAATAGATGGATTATTTCTCAACTCCGTAGTTCAACTAATTAAAAACAGAATTGATTGTCAAAAATTTATTGCTGTCAAAACTTATAGACATAAGATTCAAATCAGCTGAAAACCACATGCATCGCTCGAAGTATTACAGGGGGAAGTAACAACGTTATTTGAATTAGATGCTCCACCATATTGCTAGCCTACATTTTTGCACGGAAGTTCCGAATTCATGCTAACCATAAATGACCTTTTATTTTAATGGAATTTATAATGTTACCGAACTCTATCATCATCAGCCATTTTCAATCCATTGCAGGATGAAGGCCTCTCCAGCAACTTTCCAAGTCTTCTCTTTTGTGCAATGGCCATCCATTTACTACCCACAAACTCTTGAATTTCATCTGTCCATCTCCGTCGTTGTCTTCCAGGTTTTCTTCTGACTCCTCTTGGGTACCGTTCTGTTATTTTCTTAGTTCATCTGTCATCATGTCTTCGAGCTATACGCCCTGCCAAGACCATTTTAGTTTTGCTAAGAATGTCCTTTACTTGAGTTTGCTGCCTATCAATGGTGCAATTGATTTTTATGAGTCTTTTTCACAACGTGGCTGAATTAGTCTGTCTCAGGCGAGGGTAGCATGGCTTTTTTTTTTTTTTTTTTTTTACCGGAAATTGAGTTTTTTCGTCAAGTAAACAGCAAATCGACCTCAGAACACACACAATTTACAGACATTATATACGGCGCAATATAGCCTAAGTTATTGATAACATAACTTAGGCTATATTCTGCGCCTATAACATAACATAAACTTTTTATAAATAATCCAGCACAACATACAGACCCCTCATCTAACTTTAGCTTCCTGTCTTAGTATGATTTAAGAGTGTTAGGCCTACTACACCACATTTGTTATTGGAGAATGAGAAGTCATCTTGGTTTTTTCGCTTTCATTTTCAGATCTATAATTTTTCTGGTGAATTCAAAATAATTTTTTAATAATTATATTTGCAAAAAATGGAAAAGTAGGATTTATGACTTTTTTGTTTTTAACAAAATCTAAATTTAATATTAACTTGAATTTAATTGCCTTAGCCAACTGCCGAGAAACGCTTGGGTATCACAATTGGAGAAATCTAAAACTACAGTTTTAATTTCGTAGGAAGAACGTAGATAAAAAAGCCGCGAGGAAAGTAAAACATGATATATTTTTTTTTATGAAAACCCCAAACACGAGAGGTATTAGAAACTATAGTACTTAGTACCGTGCATGGGTTGAAGGTTGAGAAGCCGAAAGAAGATATTTCTTGACATTAAACTTGAACTTCTGTAGACTGTAATTTTCAGGAATTACGTATAAAGGAAGATTGTTCCAGAAAACCGGAGTTGAATGAATAAACAGGAAAGACGAAAAGTTTGTTCTGTGAGTTTGAAGTTGGACAGGAAATGGATGTTGGCTGGTGGCGGCACGTGTTCGGACTGTTTGAAAGAGAGAGCGGGAATTATAGAAGCCAATTCAGAAGAATAGTGCCCATGGAAGTATCTGTAGAAAAGGCATGCAGCAGAAAGAGTACGTCTATGAGACAGAGAGTGGAGAGACTCTGTTAGAGATGAGTCATTAATTAACCTAACTGCCCTCTTCTGAATGGAATCTAAAAGCCTGAGAGAGGTTTTGGGGGCACCACCCCAGATATGGGAATAATATTCCATGGTAGGGCGAATTTGGAAGAAAAGTAACGCCGAGAGCGAAAGAGAAAACCAAGTTTTTTAGATTCAGAAGAAGCAATATTTGTAATGCGCTTCTGCCAAGAGAGATTGGAAGTCAGGGTAATCCCCAAAAGAGATATATCATCTTGCATAGAAATCGGAGTGTCACCAAAGATACGTATAGGAGCAGAAGAATCCTTTTTGGGAGATATATGACAGGACTGAGTTTTAGAAGGATTGAAATCAACTAGATTGTCTTTGCCCCACTGGAGAATTACCTGGAGATTGGCATTTAAGGAATTGGCAGCGGATATTCGAGAAGTTGAAACTGATAGAGCAGGGCGAGGTTTCTCAAACGGGAAAGTGGATTGCAATGTGCTATCATCAGCAAATCTATGGATAGGATTTCCGGTCAATGGAAGAAGGTCATTAATATACAAGAGGAAAAGAGTGGGGGAAAGAACTGAACCTTGGGGGTCACCAGCATTAGTGGAGAAGTTAGAAGACAAAGAGCCATCTATCATCACTCTCAGTCAGCGGTCAGAGAGAAAACTGGATAACTAATTACAAAAAAACAGTTGGCAAACCATAAGATGGAAATTTGTTTAGAAGACCTTTATGCCAAACACGATCGAAAGCCTTTGAGATATCATGAGCAACTGCTTGTTTTTCACCGAACTTTCCATTGAAGTTGTCCATAAATGGGTAACAGAAGCCAGAATATCACCAGTGGATCGACACTGACGGAATCCATACTGGCGATCGTTGATCAGACGGAAGGTTTCTAGATAGTAGTAGTAGTAGTAGTAGTAGTAGTAGTGGCACATGATGCAAGAAAGCAAATGTAGGAGCTTATGCAGCATCAGCCAAAAAAAAAAAAAAATCATCACACCATTCCCTCCAAATGCCTGTCCAGTTCCTCCTTAAATTTATTTAACCTATCAGCTTCCACAACGACAGATGGAAGTTTGTTCCAGCAATTAACCACCCGCTGGCTAAAGGCAAATTTCCGCACATCTATTCTACATCTGTCCTTTCTTAATTTGAACTTATGTCCCCGTAGGTTCGTAATCTGAACAAGTGGAAGGATCCCATCAGAATTCAGCGTGCTCAACCCATTCAAGGCCTTATAGATCTCAATCAGATCACCGCGCAGGTGCCTAGTCTCCAGCCACTGCAATTTGCAGAACTTAAGCCTCTCTTGGTAAGAGAATCCCTTCATTCCCCTCACCAATCGTGTTGCTCTTCTCTGTACACGCTCAAGCAAATCTACATCCTTCCTAAAATGAGGCCTCCAGACCTGTACGCAGTACTCAAGGCGTGGCCTGACCATTGCCTTATACAGAGGGACAATCACCTCCTTTTCCCTGCTAGCAAAATTCCTATATATCATTGACAAAACCCCATGACCTGCCCTAGCAGCCTGTCTGCATTGCTCAGAAAACTTCATATCTGACTGCACAATTACTCCCAGGTCTTTTTCATTTTCTACCACCTTAAGTGTAGTACCACACAGTTGGTACGTTTCTCTGGGGTTACTTCTACCCATATGCAGTACTTTGCATTTGTCAAGGTTGAACTTCAGTTGCCACTTCTTAGCCCATCTGCCCAAATTATCTAGATCCTGTTGCAGTAGCACACTGCCATTACTGTCATTAACAACCCTGCCAACCTTTGTGTCATCTGCAAACTTCGACATTAAGCCTGATATACCTTCATCAATATCATTGATAAATACACAAAACAACAGTGGACCCAACACCGAACCCTGTGGGACTCCACTAATAACATTAGTCCATGAAGAGCAGCACCCATTGATTACCACCCTCTGTCTTCTCCCACTTAACCATCCTTTTATCCATTGTAGCAACTTACCCTTAATACCATTCTGCTCCAATTTGTACAGTAGTCTTCCATGCGCAACAGTGTCAAAAGCTTTCCTGAAATCCAAGTATATGATATCAAAATTATTTTTCGCATCCAGTTCCTTTGTGACCACATCATAATAACCAATCAAATTTGTCAGACAAGACTTTCCCTTAACAAACCCATGCTGTGTTTGAATTATTGCTGCAGTCTTGTCTAGATGATCCTGCAATGCATCTTTAACCAGCGACTCCATTATTTTACCCGGAACAGAAGTTAAACTAACTGGTCTGTAATTACTCGTGTCACCCTTCGATCCACCTTTGTGAATTGGGGACACATTTGCACATCTCCAGTCCGTGGGAACCTCCCCTGAGTCCAAGGATGCTCTCATAATTATGGCTAAGGGTTTGCTTAGTTGCTTTGCCGCCTCCTTTAAAATAACTGGATAGATCCCATCCACCCCAGCTGCCTTTCTTATGTTTAACTTCAACAATTTCTCCTCCACTTTGCTCTCAGTTATTACAAAATCATTAAGCACACTGCTACAATTTGATAACCTTCTTCCATTTTCAAACTGTAATAATTCCTCACGTGTGAATGTAGATGCAAAATACTCATTCAGTTTGTTTGCTATCTGAGCAGGATCATCAACAGTCGAACCATCGATGTCAAGTGGACCAATCATATTCAGCCCCTTCCTTTTAGAGTTTATATAAGTAAAGAAATCCTTGCTGTTTTTCTTAGCATCCTTTGCCAAAGATTTCTCGTACCGCCTTAGCCTGCCGAACCTCCTTTGTGACCTGATTACAGACTAGCTTATATCTGCCACAGGCTTCTGCGTCACCTGATAATTTATATGCATCCCATGCATTTTTCTTCTCTGTCACGAGTCTCATTAGTTCATTTGATAACCATTTAGGCCTAAACCTTGAACGATATTTCTTAATCGGTATATAAAGTCTAGTAGCTTCCACGATTAATTCCTTGAATGCTTCCCACTTAGAATTTACTGTTGGTAACATCGTCAGTTGATCCCACTGTACAGAATTGAAAAACTGTCTGAGACCACTGTACTCCCCTTTACGGAAGCAAAAACCCTTTCCTTTACCCCTGACGGTAGTTACCTCTTTGAGTAAATCCCACTTCAGCATACTGTGATCACTGCCACCTAGTGGTTCCTTTATCTGCAAATTCTTAATACACGAATGATCACTGCTGATAACCAGATCAAGAGTGTTACTTTCTCTGGTTGCCTCTCGAACATGCTGCTGCAGAAAACAATCATCCAATAAATCCACAAAAGTCTGACTGGTGTGTGAGTGACCAACCCACAAGTTCCAGTCAATATCTGGGAAGTTAAAATCCCCCATTATAAGACATTCAGATTTACTGGCCCACTCTATTTCTCTGTACAATTGTTCATTGTACTCATTCAAGTCATTAGGCCTATAACACACTCCTACCCTTATTTTTCCTTTCGCAGTGCTTATCTCGCACCAAATTGACTCAACAGAGCACTGTTCATCTATATTAACTGGGTGCACTTCCTTTGATTTTATGTTTTTCTTAATTAACAGCATAACACCCCCTCCCTTTCTGTCCTGTCTATCCTTTCTGTACACATTGTACTCCCCAAATTCCAGTTCTGCATTCCTTATATCTTTGTGACACCACGTCTCTGCTATCCCAACAATATCCGCCTTTGATGTCTTGACCAACACTTCAAATTCATCAAATTTATTTACTATACTTCTAGCATTGGTATACATGCAAGCATACATGCTCCTATGCCTATTCCTTGTTACCCTAACACATCCCATATACCCAACTATTCCATGATGACTGCCATCCGTCCCTGAAACCCCCAACACCCCTCGCTCCAGGTCGCTTCTTATTCTAATAGAAGTTGTGCAAGAATCACCTTCACCTCTGCCTGCGGTTACTGTTAAACTATTAGTCTTTGTATCCCCCCAAACTAGCAGTTTTCCGACCCACCTAACACTGCCTCGATAGCATCAGCAAATATTCTTGCACCCTTTCTATTTAAGTGTATCCCATCCCTGTAGAAGCAATCTCTCCTGTTAACAAGTACAGTCCAGGCTGAAAAAAATTCTACCCCTTGAGCCTTGCACAATCCTTCCAGGGCCGAATTGATCGACAAGGCTCTCATCATGTACTCCCTCCTATCGTGTCTGGGCAGAATTGCAGACACTTTCAAATTCAACCCTATTTCACGGCTTTTTTTCAACAGTGACCTGTACTTGTTGAGTAATTCTGCCGGTCTCCTACTCTTAATATCATTAGTGCCAACGTGTACAACTATATCACCTTTTGTGCCCTTGAAAGATGATATCCGCTCTACAACGTCATCAACCTTTGCCCCTGGCAGACATACCCTGGTCCTGTTCCACCTATCCTTTTTACATAGTATAAGAGATGGTTGTTAATTGATTTCTCCATTACTTTAGAAAGAGTAGAAGTAATTGCAATGGGACGATAATTGGATGGGAAAGATTTGTCACCCTTTTTAGAAACTGGTTGGATATGAGCAAATTTCCAAGCAGAAATAAAAACACGACCATCCACGGTGTGGAGTAAATAACGTGACTCATCCGACCAGCACACCTTCTTTCAGTCTTCTAACGTCCAACTTGCATGCTCTTTGCACCAGGCGAGTCTTTTACGCCGATGAACCTTGGTTAGAAGAGAATGCCGTAGGGATTGTCTACTGGTATAGCCCATACGTGCGAACGTACGATGCATGGTCATACCAGATATTGTTCCGGGTTGGCCCATGTTGTATTGGGTAGTCAACTCTTCAACAGTGCTGCATCTGTTCGCCTGTACGAGTCGACGGACCTGGCGCTCACCTCTAACATCAACCTTTCGCTGACCTTTGCAGTTTTACCGTCGGGTCGTTGTTTGACCATTTTGACGCCAGTCCTGGTACGCTTTAACTAAGGCGGCTCTCGAACACCCCACCAGATCAGCCGTTTGCGAAATCGAAGCACCCACAATCTGTCCTTTATCAAAGGCCGATAAATCCTTCCGTTTACCCATCACGCTCGGAATTTTACTACCTACTGAACACTGACACCTTATCTATGATACGTAGGTCGACTAACTGCGCACTCTCGTGCCTGAGGTAGTGAACGGGTCGCATGCAGTTTTCATAGGAATGGTCATAATTCAGTGATCACTCAGCGTATACACAGTTTATAATTTTTTGTCTTCTAAAAGGAAGATTCTAGAAAAATGAATACTTTAAGAAATTTTCCAGTTTATTGTGGGACCTAACTCAAGTTTTGGACTGTTATGCTGTGATGTGGCGAGTTAATTGGAAATTAGACTGTCTTTTGATTGAATCAGTTGACTCGTGTATATTTTCATTCATTTAATTTAACTAGAAATCATAATAACATCTTGGTGCTGATAGTGACTAGTAGAATGTAAATTTTTTTTCTGATTAGCTTGCACATGACATTTGCTGAAGAGGATGCAGAAAAAAAACTGATTTCGAGTGCTTCACATCAATTTCAACCAAATAAATGAAAATTATAATCGGCACTTTTGTTAAATTACAAACTGAATAAACAATATAAACACTATTCAATAAAGTATTGTGCCACAGAGCAAAACGGAAAGAAAGGAAATTACAAGTTTCAGGTAAAAAAAAAAAAAAATACATTTAATGCTTACTACGAAAAAGAAAGTAATGAACAGGGCAGGTAAAATACAGGAAAGTAATACATTTCCTTTCTTTCCGTTTTGCTCTGTGTCACGATACTTTATTGAATATAAATCCAGAGCACATAGGACTTTTTGCTAATATAAACGCTAGATTTACAAATTACGTGGCTGAAATTAAAATTTCAGCCAGGTATACTGCAATACTGAAATACCGAAATACTGCAATACCGCAAAAAGTTTCATTTTTATTATGAGGCACAAAAGCAAAAAACATTAGTGAAAGATGAATTCTGAATTTAATCATAATAATACCAAATTACTAAAATATAGTAAGTTTCAGATAACTTTTCATTAAGGGTTATAATTGATAAATGAATCCACTTCCAGGCATATGAATTCACTTTTTAATTATGATGAATAAAAAATATTAAAAATGAAATATCCCGCATCCAGTATCTTTTAGTAAGTCACATGATGAGTTGTGAAATCAAAGAACATACGAATGTACAGCGGAAGGTCATTGAAGAAAGACTAACTTCAATCTTTTTGAACTGAGGACTTGTAATTAAGAGTCACACGTGCAATCTCGTTTTAGAGTTAACAGAAAGTGTGATAGCAACTCTGAAAATATGCAATGCAATCTGTAACTGCGCCTTTAAGCACTTTTACTGTATCAGATCGAAAATAAGAATTTTTCGAGGTGTCCCTTTTAGGTATTTTCGGGAAAGGCTAAATGTACACTGCTTTATTACGTCATGGAAATTATTAATTTCGAATCTAAGGTTATCTCTATTCATTGTCATTTGATGTTTAATTATTTATACATATGATAATAAGGATAGGTGCAAGAGTTTTGATTCATCTGTGAAGCTTTTACAGTAACCTAAGTATCTTTTGCTTTTGTGTTGAAATAATAATGTTTACATACTTAGTTGTGAATTCCCTATG
This sequence comes from Mastigoproctus giganteus, assembly GCF_048544385.1. NCBI lineage: Eukaryota > Metazoa > Arthropoda > Arachnida > Uropygi > Thelyphonidae > Mastigoproctus > Mastigoproctus giganteus. Next base: position 53,734,928 of record NC_143581.1, on the reverse strand, counting down.
TGTGCTCAAAACAATACTAAATTTGTTAGTATATGAAAACAAAATAAACTAATGAATGATGCACTAGAAGTGACATCTATGGAATCCAGAAACCAGTTCATGGAAAACGCACCGAGATCCCAATCAATTCCTATTTTGTTGATGTATTAAATCATATTGACGTTTGAAAACAAGGTGATAATAGAGTTTCGGAGTAAATGGATTACGTGCATTACTTTTACACTATAGATAACATCCAGTACCGCTTAAAAAGCTTCACAGATGAATCAAAACTCTTGCACCCCTTTATTCCCATATGTAAACCACTCACCGAGAAAAAAAAAATACAAAATTCAGTAATGATAAAACCAAAGGAACGATCAGTTCGGTTCAGTTTTAGTTCGCAAAAACTAAATGCCATTTGTGAAGCAATTTTATAGGTATTTTTTCTACAGATATGTATTAATTCGTTCATGATTTTTTATTTATTTATTTATTTCGTATGATGTGATCAATACACGAAGGAACCAGTTTTTTCTTGCTTCCTTCGTGTATCGTGGCCGGGATATCCAACCAACCGGTTGGTTCGGCACCATCGCGATATCCAGCCCGAGGCGGGAATCGAACCCGCGACCTTTGGGTTGCTAGGCAGGCACACTTTACCTACCCGGCTAGCCCGGTCGGCTCGTTCATGATTATGGTAGGGGACGAGTTATAAAACTGCCTCGTTAATGCGTTCAAGTCTTAAACAGATCGTTCAGTCTTATGTGCTACAGCATCCCGACAGAGTGCTAATAAGAACTGCCAATCACCTAAATACTTTTTCATTGTTGTTATTAATGAAATCGATTGGTGTCCATGTCTTTTCCGGAGATAGATTTGCTTATTATCTGTATATTTAGAAACAATAATAGATGCAGCGAAACTCTGTAAACATTTTTTGTCATGGTCCCATTTTGCTGTACACTGTGTGGAAGAGATGAGATTTGGTAATGGATTACTATGAAAGAACCCAGGCCACGAAGTGTCACTATTTCCTGTTTGTGTCTGTAAGTTACATGACTATCTAGGACGGATTTTCTGTTTGCTGGACGAAAAACCTAGTAAAACCGTGGAAATGCATACAACTCAGCAGGAGACTAGCTCACTTAGTCCCATTTGCAAAAGCGACAGTCAGTTCTTCGTGTCATTAAAGGGATTCATCCTGGCTTCTTTGGAAATAAGCAGTGTGTATATCGTCAATGGGACAGGCGTGAACGGCTACAAATAAGGTTTTATGTAACGGGATTGAAATTGAATCAGTGGTTGGACGAATTTCTCGAAGGTCTTTTCACTTTATGCGTTAATTAGCTGGTCTCAAGCGAAGATTTGGGTTTTCCTAGTGAGGTATCCCAGGGTTTTTGATGCTACGAATATCATATCAAAAGCAAGTACAGTATTAAAAAAAGTAATTTTGCTTAAATTTATTTTATAGTACTTAGGAAATAGCTTAGATTAACTGGGGAAAAATGAAATGTCTTCACTCTTTGTAACATTGTTTATTTTAATTTTTTGATAATCGCCAAGCAACTGCCAAACATTATAGTAATTGAAGGTGCATTTCTGTAAATATCCTGTATACTATTTGTGTAAAAAAATTTAAAATATTTAATCTCTGAACAGAAGTTTTATCCACGTCTCAATTTCGAATGAAGTATGTCATACTTATAAAATTACAGAGATCGAAAAAATATACAGATTATACAAAATATATGTAAATCATGGACTTAATTAACAATTGTACAAATTGACAGAAATTAGATGAGTTTATCTACTACCAAAATAAACTGGTGTTTAAGTTTCTTTAAAAAAGTGACTACGCACAGGCTGATGCCTACGTGAACTTAGTTTCCTGATACCGAAGCTTTTCTTGAGAGAAAGGTTAATTGAATTGCTCTAAACACATAAATAAAATGTATACATGCATTACTGCTTCTGTTTTGTTACCACAGTAACTATAGCAAGGGATTGCTTACCTGATTTTGTGGAAAGCGATAAACTATTTTATTCACCAGAATTCAGGATTCATTTCAGCATAATTAGAGTTTTGGCGATTTACTTCCTAATCCGCTAACTTCTGTTCAGAGTTGAACTTTTCCGAGAGGAACAAATGATTAGTTTGTTCTCCGAGTTGAATGTTATAGTCCCTAAGGGAATGGTGTCGTGTTAAGGTAATTGCATCACGTTCAATTCATCATGTCACATCCAAATTCGTAGAAGACATTTCTATCAGTTGTAATGGTGTTCCTTTATCTGATTCACTAGCGGTTTAAAAAACGCTTCAACAGTTTCATTTATTTATTCTATATTTTATCTGTTTATCAGTAATACCTGGTTATTTGTTCACTGGAATATGTCTTATGGATTCTTTTTTTTTTTTAAATAATATTTTTAGAGATAATGGTATGTTATGAACGAAGATGGTTACAACCAAAGAGTTATAATCCAGAAGACTAACTGGATTGATTCTGTAATGAAGAAAAAAAAATTACAAATGTCGGAATAAGCTTATAGTTTTCAGTGTAAGGAAGATGCGGGTATGCTGCGAAACTCCTTAAATTTCTTGTACATCTGGAAAGAAATCAGAGTTCAATTATCATCCAGAAGTGAAAATTTCTTTTTTTAAGGGAATGTGGTCTTCGGCTTCTCATTCAAGGGACCATATATTAGATTTGTTAAAACTTATTCATATTATTAACAAAAAGGCAATTAACACTGCAACAATTACAGACCTATCTCCATCATTCCCAATTTTGCTTATCTAGATTGAAACAGAATTGATGACTGAAGGTTTTTTCAGTTTATGATTTACTGACAGTATTAAACATAAAAGATTCAAAATATTTCTTAGTCCTACACTATATTCTGCATCAAACGAGATGCGCGTTTAAAAAAAAACAAAAAAAAAAAAAAACAATTATAATGACATTTAAATTGCCATTGATTTGTTATATTATATTTGCGTTGAGAGGAACCCCATCTCCTATAACGAAATGGTAATATCATTGTGACAGCTATAAAGGTTTGTGGCAGTTAATTTCACAACTAATCATTTAATTCATGGAACAGCAGCGCCGCCTTAGAACTGCCTTACAAACTTGGAACTGTCTTCGTATTCTTGGACATACGCTCTCCTGCTACCTACTAGTAATTTCCTGAAACTTTGATGGTACCGTGGCAGCCGTTTCGCGAATTAAATGATTAGCCTGTGTACGAGGACCTCTCGAAGTGGTTATACTGCCTTATCATCAGCTGGGGCAGGATCTGAGATTCAACTACTATTGCTAACACGGAGAAATTATTATAAAGTTTATTTATTCGCCCCCCCACCCTCCTCCCGATTAAGGTCAGTAAATATCAGGTACAGGATTTCTTCCCCTAATAATTTGAGTTTTTGCTTTTAGGTAAACCGACTAGAAATGATATTTATTCTTACTGACACATCTTTGTCACTAAGGTTGTGGCAGTAATACGTTCACTACTTCATTATAACTTCGTGAAACGCTGTTGATGTTACTACTACTACTGTATGACTGCGACCTCTAATCTCTGATATGCCAGATGATTTCTATGAAAGTACCTCAAAAATTATAGTTCTTAATTAATTTTATATTAATCTGAAGGTTTATTTTGATTTTCAGATATGTTATTCAGAATTTATTATTTATAAATCATCATTTATAATTTTATCATTCATTTTAATGTCAGGTGTCGCTTTCACTGTTAGCGACGCCTTCATTTCTACAAGTTCCAACAGTTATACAAGTTTCCGCCAAATTTGATTCGGTGGCAGCCATTTTACGTCTGTTATTATTTAATATGTGTTTTTTGCATTTAAGTTCACAGAAGTTTCGTTGCATATACTAGTTTCATTTGGAACAACTTCGAATTAAATCAGGTAAGTCATTATAAACTAATTATCAGCTATGTTATATAAATTTATCTAAATATAAGTTGCTTCTTCACCAAGGCTTCCCTATAGTTGAAAAATAAGCGCAAATGCTAAAAAGATTATAAAGATTATTTACATGGAACCATAATGGATAAGCCATGATAAGAAGTCACATTATAAAGAGAAATTAGTACAGAATATATATATATATATATATATATATATATATATATATATAATCTTCATAGCTTATTAATTATAATTAATAATTTATGAAAAAAAAATAAAAAATTTAATTAAATAAAAATTCTAAAATCGAAATTTTAGGTACATATTCTTTTCGAAAGTACTCTTAATTTTTTTTCTCCCCTCACTTCTTTTTTATAATTTTTTGTATTTGCTTTTTGCAGTGTTTATCTATCTTACTGGCGTACTTTGGTTTACATTATATATACACTGTTTGATGCGCTAAGCTGGACATTATTATATTTTATATATATTTTATAATGTCCTGCTTAGCGCATTACATAATAGCATCAAATTATAATAATAAAATATTAATTGAAAGATTAATGAGAGTTATATAACATATAGCAGCTATTTTTATCTTGTAACTTGTATCACTAGGCGCCAACACCCATTCATAATTCAGCAAACTATTGCGTTAATTAACAATTGCGTTTATATATTTTCTTGATTTGGTTATATCTACACAGCCATAGGTATGTGATACTGCATTTTGTGAAACAGGTCCTTTGCCTGGCAGTAATAGAGTTCTAAGTCAATTTTTCACTAAATATGAACGTAATTCTTTCGGTCTCTTGGCTAGAGTTTGACTGTACCATTTTTGTTATGGGTTAGTGAGTGTTTTGCACATTATGTTTTGGGTTGAATTGGTTTTCCTCTTGGACATAGATGACATTATTTAGTTCATTTTTTAGTATTTATTTTTTTTTCGATGTTTACTTGTAAAATCTGATTAAATATTATTATTTGAATGAATATATATGTGCCTGTGCGCGCGCGCGCGCGTATCTTTGTGTGTGTGTGTGTGTGTGCGTGTGTGTGCGTAGAAGCATTGGAGAAAAATGTCTGTATACCATCGATGTGTGTTTCTTGAGAAAGAAATTTTTTTAATGGATGTTTTGCATGTTAAAGTAAGAATTTTTTTTTTTTTTTGTTAATGGACGTTTTGTGAAACAGGTATCACAAGAAGTGATACCTGTTTCACAAAGATATATTTAAGAAGTATTTGGAATAGAATGTTTGGTTAACGTATGTCGTTGCATTGTGGGCATTGGAGAATTTTTTTAAAACTTTTTATTCAAGAAGGAAGGTTAGATTGTGTTTGATTACTTTGTTTAATTTAATGGGAGATATTTCTGCTTTAGTATGTGTGCTTGGGGCATATTTCATATGCTGTAATTATTTTTGCCCCTAGATTTGAATTTGTTTGCTGTGCATTGTCACGTGGTATGGCGTCGTTGTTTCGTGTTAATCGATAAAAAGTTAGCTCGACAGGTGATCCATCCTAGTCTCACCCTTTCGGTTATGGACAGGATTTGTAATTTTATAAACTTCTATATGGTAACACCTTTTACTGTACTTTGAAAACAAGTAAGCTGGTCATCGTACAACATTACCAAGGAAACAGGTGAATGCCAAAAGCCGGACATAGGACAAACAGCAGAGGAATGAAGCTTTTGTATTATGGCTCACTAGAAACTGTTGATGGTAAAATTTATCCACATATATTGATTCGACAGTTTTCGAAATCTTCGATCCCCTTAAGGCTAATTTTAAATTCCGGATAAAACGTTTCGTTACTCCTTCCCATATTTTAAGATCTCTGTTTCATTATGATATTCGTAGTGCATCATGAAAACTGTGTACCTTCACCCCCCCCCCCCCCGATAGAAAATCCATAGCATTTCAAAGAAAAATGTGTAGGTGGGGCAGGAAGTAAAAGAAAACAAGTAAAAAAAAAAAAAAAAAATTGCACGATACTCTTATTAAATCCACAAATTCAGACGAACATTTTTTACGTTCAATGAGAAATAAAGAACGGAAACGGCAATACACAGGACCTTTATTCAAGAAAACATTTCCGATTTCATAAGAAGTCTCCAGGGCTATTTTGTCTTTTAATTTTTTTTTTTTTTTGTGCCTGCAGGATTTAAACTGTTTAGTTAATGCAATATTATTAATTATTACAGCAAAACAGATTTTACCTTCACAACGAGTTACCTTGGTAGTGCACTGTTTTTTAAGAAAGATTAAGTGGCCTTTTGTTTAAAAATGGGGCGCCGCTGTGATAGTTCGTTCTAGGACTTATGGAACCCTCACCAGATGGAAAGTGTTTGGCTTAGGCAAAACAGTTCTGAAATTTTTCGTAGTGAACTGCCATGCAGAATATGAATTTAGCGTTTTAGAATCATAAAATAGCCATTGCTTCTTAACCTCAGAGAAATTATAAGTTTGCAGATCATTTCATTAAAAATAATAATAATAAATAAATAATAACAGGACAAGATAGTCAAGATATGTGCTGGTCGGAAAGAACCCATGAGTAGACTATTTTGTCCTATCATGTGTTTTTTCGGTCATCAGGATTTAAGCTGCTTAGTTAATGCAATTGTCTTAATTCTTATAACCGAAGAAACTTTGCCTTACGATGAGTTCTCTGTTATTACACTACTTTGAAAGAGATATGAAAGGACCAAATAGTTCTTTCTCCTAATTTCTTACAATTTTCGATTTCTTCAAAAAGACAATACGATTCGAGAGGGACTGTTTTCATCTGATTAAATATATGGTTATCAACGCTTAACACATTAATTAAAGTTTATTGTTTTAAAAATCGTGTTATTCTTGTCTTGTTTGACACCTTGTATTTTCAATTCTGTTTTGAATATAAACATTTTCATAAAATTCTTTTTATTTAAATTATCCAAATTAACATATGTTGCAGCATTGGGAATAAATTTTCTGGTTTTTATGAACTGCTGAAAATGTTTATTGTTTATATACAGGGTGATTCACTACCAGTGCGACAAACTTGCAGGAGGTGTAGGGGGGCACAACGACGAATCGGAATCACATAGCATTGCAGGTTCCGAAATGTCTTAGTCATGCGGTAGAGGACGTTGAACGGGAGGTTGCGTGAACAGCGATCCCGCTGGAAGTCAGCATTTGCGAACCGTTTCTGTTGAAGAAACCAAGTAGCAAAAGTCCTCCGGAGTGGATAATCCGCAGGCTCCAATGATTGGACGCGTTGCAGATGGTATGAACTCATTTGGGTTGTTGACAATATCCTCCATACAGTGGATTGGGAAATTCCCAATCGTTGGCCTATCGCTCCAGTACTCTTACTCGGATTACCTTCTGCAAGACGTAGGACATTCTCCTCATTGTCTGGCGTCCTCGTCGTTCGCTCTCGATTTATGGTACCTCTCGTGAAACAACCTGTTTCACGTATCCTTCTGTGCACACGTGCGAAAATCGTATGATGAGGAGCATGCCTGTGCGGGAAAAGTTCCTGGTTCAAGTGCAGAGCGGAGCGCCCGTTACAGTCCGCAGCTCCATACACCAGGTGCATGTCGGCCAGTTCAATGTTTAAATACTCGTCCATCCTCCTGCCTCGGGAACCGGTTCGCAAATGCTGACTTCCAGCGGGATCGCTGTTCACGCGACCTCCCGTTCAACGTCCTCTACCGCATGACGAAGGCATTTCGGACACTGCAATGCTATGCGATTCCGATTCGTCTTTGTACCCCCTACATCTCCTGAAAGTTTGTCGCACTGGTAGTGAATCACCCTGTATAATTACATCCTACAATTCAGGCTTTTTGCCAGTTCGGACTACCCCTCCCCAGTCCATTTGCTGAGGTTTACTGTAAAATTCTCTTCATGTTTTCAGTTAAAATGACTGTGGAAAAAAGAAACAAAAAGCACCGTTATTAATAGGATTAATCATGTAAAGCAATGTTTGTAACATGTAAATGTATTTTAATGGGCGAATACAGAGTTGCACAAGACTCTTGTTCGAATCCACGTGATAACACTTGTAGTGTCTTGTAAAAATCTCTGAACTTATTGTGACTGCCATGGAGTATAGTAGAGAATTCATTTATTTCATAATATGGGAGCTGCCCAGTGTAATCAAAGCAATTGATGCGGTAAGAAAACCCCCAAAACCAACTGCATGTATGCATTTTCGCATAGTGATGCGATTAAGAGAATGCATTACGATTTCGTAAATTACTTATGAAACTTAATATTAATATGTATGTATAATAATTAACTGAAATGGCAAAAAAAAAATGATTTATGCAAAACATTTCAGTCTGATACAACCCACTGAAAAAAAAAAGCTTCAGCATATTAAAAAAAAAGATATTTGTTATCTATGCTTTGGTAAAAAATTAAGTGCTGTAAAGAACACTTAACTTGTTGCGTTTAAAAGCTCATTAAGCTTCTAAAACATCTTTCAGAAACATACGGATTGCTCTTTTTAATAATAATAATAAAAAAGGGATACAACAAGAAGACATTTTAGTAATCTCTGCTGAAAAGAGTAACTTGAGCCATTATTCTGTGTTGTGGCAAGTCAACCGTCACGGGAGAGCTGAATGCCATTTTACAATTTTTAGCAACAATTAATATCAACAGCAGCAGCAAGAAAAAAAAAAATTAAAAAACATCGCTTTGGTATTCATGCAGTTTGGTACTGATAGGCAGTTGAAAAATTAAGTATAAATCATTTTCATGTGTAGTTAGAAGCAAGAAGAAGAAATGACAGGGAACAGTTAATTAATGCAGGTTTTCAAACTTCAAAAAACCACAAGCAGATTCTCCTGCCTAGGAAAAACAAGAAAAATAAAAGCGGAAATGTGTTATTAAATAAGTGTTTGCATGTAGCAACTCATATCGAAATGATTTTTTTAAAATTTTTTATTCCCGGAAATTATAGTTTTATTAATAAACGGATTGTTCGTTTGTTTTAGGGCCAAATAAAATGTGAACCTGCCCTAGTTAGGGTTTATGTAGAAGACATGAAAATATGATAGGCGGAACACGATTGGGTTTTTCCCGATTCAAAAATAAGTTTCGTTCTTTTGATTTAAAAACAGTTTTACGAAGGCTAATTTATAATTTTTTAATAACGCAATGTTCTTCGTTAAGAGGGTTGAACGACCTCGTTCTCCGATTCTCTTGTAATTTTGATTATGCTAATGTTATCAGCGCTACGTAATTATAATATGAAATAGAATTTTTGAAAAGGAAATTGTTGGATTTCCGTTTGTCATTTGTCTGGCATTTGTCAGTTTTAGTTGCATTACTCTCTATATGCCTTTAGCCATGGAAAACACGTACTGATTTGTGGTAACGAGAGTTTGACAGTGTTTTCATGGTATATTATTTTAAAATGAAGTTTTCCTGAGGTAGAACAAAAAGGTTTCACTCTTAACTTTTGGCGTATTTGTTATCAGAAGCACTTATTTTGTAAAGGGAAGCAGTTAACATTAGTAACTCATTAAGACAGCAGTACTTGTATACACATTTTAAAAAATACATTGCGGTAAACGAAGTTTGCAGTTATTTTATTTATTTATTTATTTTTTTTTTACTCGGTCACTTTTTCTTTATTAACAAAACAACAAGCGGCCCCTGGCCAGAAACTGGCAAATGCGCTGTGTACATACATAGATATATATACAATGATATATATATATGATACATATAATGATACAATATATAATGATACATACAATGATATATACATATAATCGTGTTAATTACAATGTTATAAGTGTAATGAACATGTAACATTCACACAGCAAATCACATCACGCAACTAATCAGAAGTATTAATTGTGGTACAGGAACCACAAGACAGCAGTCTTTTTCTGTCTTAGGAAGAACGAAAACCGCACCCACCGGAGGTAGTGCTATACCAATGGGTGTTAGCTAATTCTGTATCCACAGCTGCCCAAACTGGGGTACCAGCTTTAAAAATAAAAAAAAGTGGATGGCAGGCGATATCAGTTTTAAGAAATATCGATAGACATTGCAGGTGTTGGGTTGGTTCCTTGTTGTTGATATGTTGATAAACTTGAGAAGAGTTGCTTTCTTTTGGTGAAAACCAGCAGAGCAGAACTGTTGTAGAGCTGAGAAGGATTGAAAATGTTCACTCAGCTCCACTTCATTTCCTTCAGAGAATTTGCTGACAGCAGCTTGTAGTGCAGATCTGTCATCGTGGTAAGGCTGCAGCGAAATTGAAATTGAAATAGCTTGGAGTTGATGGAGCCGTACCCAGTAAGTATATACGATGTTGTTAGGCTGGGAGAAAACCATTGGCGGACGTTCTTGTTGAGAGGGAAGGTAACTGCAGGAACAAAAGAGCGGGTGACTTTACCAGTAGTACTGGAATCCTATCGTGATTGCCACACACTGATAAGTTCATTCCAGATTCTCCATTTCTCGTCTTTGATGTTAGCAGTTAAGTTGCATGAGATGCCGAGAATCTCGCCGGGAACTCCCTGCTTTAGACGATAGCATAGTCCTTTGAAGATTATATGTAGGTTTAGTGGTAAGACTACAGCAAGGACCTGCAGAGCAGCAGACGACACTGTCCTGCAGGCCCGGAGCATGGCAAGCAGCATAATCCGTTGAATGGAGATGAGCTTGGAACTGAGTTTAACATTAACGGCTTTATGAAACCAGACTCCCGAAGCATATGTTGTTATTGGTACGAATACTGCTGTATAATATAGTAAGAGAGTCTTCCTATTTAGTCCCAAGTCCGATTTGGAAATTCGGATAATTGCTGCAGTGAACTTCTTAATCTTCGAGGCAAGGTGATTAATATGAGAGGAGAAGGTTAACCTGTCATCTAAAATTACGCCACGATGTTTTAATTCAAAAGGGATTTGCTTTTCGTCTATCTTTATATTTGGAGGTCTTCTGTAATCTAACTTGCCATTAAAAACCATCAGTTTTGTTTTTGTGGCAGATATTCGCAGTTTATGTATGCTTGACCACTTGATTAGCTCAGAAAGAGTTATATTGGCTGATTGTTCTAGTTGAAGACGCGATCGACCTGGAATTAGAAGAACCAAATCATCGGCGTAGGCGAAGGCAGAGATATTGTCAGGTTTTTGCGTGAGCTAGCTGTCCAAAACTATGTTCCAGAAGAGGGGTCCCAGAACTGATCCTTTGGGGCATCCTCTTGAGATGGTCCTTGAGAGAGACTGCTGTTTCGAGATTACTTGGATGAGTCTATTTTGGAAGTAGCTTCTAATAACTTGGAACAGTTGCTGAGAGCACTTGGCTTTGGTAAGACGACTGAGAGCGCTCTCCCACCAGAGGGAATCGAAAAAGCTCCCTCGAAGTCAACGAATATGGCCATTTCATATTTAGCCCGCGAAGCTGATATGTGGTTAACTAAAGAGACCAAGGCATCTTCACAGAATTTTTCCTTCTTGAAGCCAAATTGGGATGGAGACATTAAGTTTTGACCTTCAATTAAATTTGCTACTCTGGGTGCTAACAATCTTTCAAATAGTTTGCCAAGGTTTGCCGAAAGAGAGTTGGGTCTGTATGCTTTGGGATCTGATTTATTTTTGTCCGGCTTGTGAATAATTTTTAACAGAGCTACCTTCCACAGATTAGGAAATATCCCCTCAGTAAGACATTTGTTGTACATAGAAGTATTTCTAGAAAGATTTAAGCAAATTTAATAATTACAGCATTTTCCACAAGATCTAAACCCGGACATTTATGGATATTTATTTTGCTTAGGGCCAGCTTTAGCTCGGGAAGAGAGAAGAGATCCGTTTCATATGAGGAGTGGTAGGTTGAGTTGCTGTTCCTGATAGATATTTGTTGTGGAGTTTCTGTGGTGAGATCGTCCAGGGGAAGCAAGCGATCCAGGATAGCATTAACTGAGTCATTCCAGTTAGTGGTTTCTGTGTTTGTGTTCACTACAGTGTTGAACGCTTCATGAGAGTGATACTTGTTTTTGTTAATTTTATATAATAGACCCCAGGGATCAGAATTTCCTGTGGGGTGAACTAAGTGTTGCCAGGATGCAAATTTTTGTTTCGCAATTGTATTTATGTATTCGTTCCGCTGGCCTTTATAGATATTTTTTAGTCTGGTGACTTCTGATTCAGGCCAGTACCTTCTCCGTTGAAAGTCTCTGCGTGCTTTGTGTACTTTTTTGCGCAGAGTGGAAAGTTCAGCTGTCCACCATGGAACTGTAGTATGCTTGCTAATTTTCTTCTTAGCGGAGCGTTCTGTAGCACGAAGTAAGGCAGCCTGTACATAGAATGCATATTCTGAGGTATTGAACTGGTTCAAAGACCGTCGAGTGTCAACATTAAAATCCTAGTGAATTGAAGATATAAATAAAGGCCATTTGATAGTTTTGATAGAAAATCTTCTGAGATCTTTTGGAGGAGGAGAAGGAGGGGGATCTGTAGTATTTGGAAGGAGAGATACCTTAAAAGTTATTGCTCGGTGGTCACTGTTTGTGTAGTCAGTATGTTTGGTCCAATCAGAGATCCTCGAGGACATGGCGGACGTTGAAATGGTTAAATCAATGTTTGATTCTCCGTGGACGTTTGAGAAGGTGTGCGGTTGGTTGGGTAAGTTGTGCAAATTTAAATTGTAGGTGAATAAAAATTCCTCGAAAATCTTACCTCTGTTGTCCAAGACACTGCTGAACCATAAGAAAGAATTTCCGTTTGAATCAGTTGTAATTATTAAATATGTGGGATTTAAAATAGCAAACACCTGTTCTAGATATCTTTGTGATAAATTAATAAACTCAACTTTGTAAACATGGATTCACATAGGGATATAAGGGAAAATAAAAACAAATTTCAATAATATTGAAAACTCTGATGTGATTGTAAAAATAAGAGCAGCAGAACCACCTTCTCCAGAAGCTGGACCTTCTGGTGTTGATGCTAAGAAGAAAAAGTCTGGTGTTGATACTAAGAAGAAAAAGTCTGTTTGTTGATGCTAAGAAGAAAAAGTCTGTTTGTTGATGCTAAGGAGAAAAAGTCTGTTTGTTGATGCTAAGAAGAAAAAGTCTGTTTGTTGACTGATAATAAACTATCTATCTATTTGTTGACTGATAATATCTGCTTGTTGACTGATAATAAACTATCTATCTATCTGTTTGTTGACTGATAATAAACTATCTCTTTGTTGGAATGAAAAAAAATAAATAAATAAAAAAAAATAATATAACGCCAAGAAACTGTTTTCTTAATTCCTGAAATTGAAATGCTGAAACGTTTGTATTTCATTCTAAAAATTTTTCTTTATCTTTCCTTTTTTGCTTTTGTACATAGAATGTAAATAGTTGTTGTTGAAAATGTATCTACTGTTCACGTTTTAATAAAAAAAAAATAAATAAAATTATAATAATATCTGCTGATGGGGGACAATATAGTGACAGTAAGTAGAACGAGAAAGTTGATGTAGAGACTAAAATACAGATGGAATTTTGATTACACAAGCCAGAGATAAAAGTGATATCCAGCTTGTTGTTGAATATGACGATGGCAGATTTAGGATCTGTTGCAGATGACTGGATGATTCTTGTAGTCATAGGATATCCCATAACTTTGGAAGATTGCCCATAAATGTGCTTAGAGACATAAGGTTCCTGAATGCATATAATATCAAGTAAATTTTCTGTTGCAATGAGCCTGATCTCATCAGCAGCGCATCTAGTGTTGTGCATTGATCTGCATGATTGTAAGCTGGAAGGAAGAGTCTGGTTCGCTGCCTAGCTATGCAGAGAGAGGCACACTGCCCGTGTTTGGTCTCGAGATCGCTTGTACCGCTGGTTGTTCATTATGATTGCCAAACGATGGCATTACCAAGAGACCTGCGGGCCAGATATCTGTGTTTAGATATCTTTCTATATTGGGACTTTTGATCTTTATCCGGAAAGAGGAATAGGATGGATGCCTGGGATGGACTTTTATGAGGGTACTGGGTATGTCGAGCTGCTTCAGAAGGGTTTCAGTTTGTTCTACTGTTGTTTCCGGGCATAGTCGACTTATAAAAATGCTGGAGGGCCTTGCCCTCCTTCCTCTACGCTGCAACGTTTTAATACCCAGTGTGTTAGGGTTAGAACCAATAACTGCATCACGATTCTGAGCTGCTTGGGTGAAGATCTTGTCTTGCTTGGAAGTAACGTTACTGTTAATAGGTGCTGATTTCATTCTCCATGCTCTTGGTTCAAATGTCTTCTTGGAGCTACTTTCAAACGGCATGTTGTGACCATCAGTATGCAAACTTCGTTTACCCGATATAAAATGGCTTACCCGATAATAGTACAATAATTTGGCGCATTGTGTGCGGGGAAAGAGAAAAACGCCAGTGAGATAAGAGTATTAATGGGCATGTATGTAATTTTATTTCATATCCCTAGTAAGATTGTTAGATTTATTTATTATTTTTTTGTGAATAATGAATTTGTTTTATAATTATCACAGAACAGGAGTGAATTCTGCAGAACAGATGTGGAGAACGACTGGTAGAATTCTATTAGGACTTAAGCTGACATTAAGGTTATTTAATATTCTTAATTTCTTTTTATTTGGAAAGCCTAAGGAGGCATTCAGTGGAATTTATTTATGGTTTTTTTCAAACGTGTGCGTGTGTGTAATAGTAATAGAGTCATGTGATGCAAGAAAGCAAGTGTATGAGCTTATGTAGCATCAGCCAAAAAAAAAAAAAAAAAAAAAAAAAACCACAACCATTCCCTCTAAAAGTTTGTCTAGTTCCTCCTTGAATTTATTTAAGCTATCAACTTCCACAACGACAGATGGAGGTTTGTTCCAGAAATTAACCACCCGCTGTCTAAAAGCAAATTTCCTCACATCTATTCTACAACTGGCTTTCCTCAATTTGAATTTATGCCCCCTTAGGAATTTGATTACTTAAGGTCAAGAATAAATAAAAATAGTGACTGCTCAAACGATGTAAAGAGACGATAGGCAATTGCTAAAACGTTGGTCGCTGATCTGATAAATTATTGAGAGATCATCATCTGCCCCTAAAGACGAAACTGAGAATCATTGATTCGTTAATTTTTCCAGTTGCCATTTATGGATGTGAAGGACGGAATCTGAAAAGAGTTAACAGGAAGAAACTTGAGGCATTTGAAATGTGGTGTTACAGGAGAATACTGTGTATTTCTTACTTTGATCGAAGAACAAATGAGTGGGTATTGAATAAAATTGATAGGCCTAAAATTCTTCATAGCATCAACAAAAGAAAACTCAAGTTTTTTTGGTCATACAGTAAGAAGGGAAAACTTTCTGTTGAAGAATATAATGGAAGGAAAAACCGAGGGGAAGAGGTGCAGAGGAAGACTTGCAACTAGGTGAAAGGATGGGATCAGTGAACTTCTGGGCATGACACTTTGAGATGCTGCTCGTATAGCACACGATCGATGCAGAAAAGTCTAGCAGCTTCTAGTGTGTGTGTGTGTGTGTGTATGTGAGAGAGAGAGAGAGAGAGAGAGAGAGAGAGAGAGAGAGAGAGAGAGAGAGAGAGAGAGAGAGAGAGAGAGAGAGATGGGAAGAAAGGATAGTGATGTCCACTTCGCTACCCTTGGGCTGCTGATATGTCAGCAGGAGATTAACAAGTTATTGCAGAGCGGAAAGATTCTAGAAGATTAGTTCTGTTGGAAAGTAATATTTTATTATTGTTCCATCGGGATTGGAATTGGCCTTTTAAAAGTTCGGCTTTTGATTTGTTAATAACTGTGTGTAACTATTAATAGCTTTAGTGGAAGCGGAATATGAAGTTAGAGATTCGGAAGCAAGCCAACTGAAATTCGCTTTATTCTTGTCCCAAATAACTTTGGCACATTTCGTTGGAAAAACCACGGTTTGAATAATAAAGAAGAGTGAGATTTGAGTGAAGAATTTAGGTTACATTCATCCAAGAATTCTTTGATTGGTACGAATTGTGCAAGTATAAGGTACAGGAGGTTTAAAACAATGGCCTCGCAAAGGCGAAGAGGAACAGAAATAACATTTGGTGATATTACGAGGCCAAAACAAGTGTGATAATTTAATGTCAATGGAAAGGTAAAATTAAATGTGTACATTGAAGGGTAGTTGGCAGGGAAGCATTCAAAGGATATATTAGATGTGTGATTAGAATTGCCAGCTATTGTAGCGGGTAAATGAACAAGTTGTGCATTAGTAATAGCCATCTCCTCTTCAGCATCTTTATCAGCTGTAGCAGAAAAGCTGGAAAATTCAAACTACCTGGAGTTTGGGTAGAAGGGAAAAAGTTTTCCTCCTGGTGATATTTATCGAGCCAATGGGAGAAGAGAGCGAGGCAATTACGCCACTACAAATGCAATTAATTATTGTCAACTACTCCACAACGTTCACCAACCTCGTGCACGTGCTTCGCTGTCTAACATTTGATGCTCCATTATAACGTTTTTTCTATATTAATGAATATTGTATTTTTTAAATAGTTTAGTCATTTGTAAATATTTTAAATATTTGTATATTTGTAAATATTTTAATCCTGCTCTTTTGGATGCAACAATATTCCTCATGCATTATGGGAACCCGAAGCAAAAGGCGTTTTCCTAAGTGATATGTAAACACAGGTAAATAATTACATAGTGATATTTATTTGACCTTGAAAATGCCGCACACTACAAATGCACAGGTAAATAATTACATAGGTCATTTCCTGATTAGAAGTCATCATAGTGACATTGTTTTTTGTCTGGCGGCACTGGGGTCTCCCCTAATTCCGCGTTTTTACTCTGTGTAGAATACATTACTCTGCATAAAGCCTGGGTGTGTGTTGGTGTGTGTTTTGTGACGTATTAGTGTGGGTTGTGTTCTGGCCATTTAGCCTGGGGGCTATGGAGAGCCACTAACAATCCCAGTTTCCGTCACCGCCACGGGGAGGCGGGCCATGACACATTAGGAGAGAAGAAAGTTCTGGAACTCTGGGGTAGCCTAGGCAATCAAGGAAAACTCAAAACCTTTTTTTTTTATTGGGAAGGATATAATGGAGAGATATGAAGAGGGTGGGATAAAAGGGGTAGAGAACAGAGGGGGCAGCGTTGAGACACTCGCCTGATTTAAAAGAGGACACAGTAAGGGGACCCCCGGTACAGGACGCCCATCCTAGTCCAGAGGGTGGGAATTGGAATTGGGTGTTAGGGTGAGCCACCAGGCAAAAAGGGGGTAGGGGCCATGCAGGGTGGGGGAAGGAGACACCACCCCAGGTGGTAGGAATAAAAGAACATAAGGAAAGAGATTCCTATGGTGGAGCATGTATTTTGCAACTCTGTCCCACACTGGCCTGGGGATTACTCTAATGACCCCAGTGTCAGCATCCTACACTCTGCCAGTTAGGAAAAGCTACAACATTGTGTCAGTTTGGATAACCATGAGGGCCTGCTAAGATAGAACATGCAATTAATAATAACTTTCCTTCACTCAACATTCATACAATTTTACTTTTCATAGTTTTTTTTTACGCTTTCTATTTTATTTTATATATTAGATTAGATATCCGTCATAGTGGACATAGTGTATTGTTTATTGTTATGCAGTTCCCGTGGTTTCCCACAAATCCGCGTTAAGTACTCTTAACACTGCAAAGCCAGTCAGTATGGGTTGTGTGAATAGTGTGTTGTTTGACTGGTCTCTTCGTTACTGAGAGGCGCGATCACCAGGAAGGAGCCTCCCAGCATCCGTCCACTGGTACGAGGAGCCGGACCAGGGAGTAAAAAGACTTCTGACGGACCGTACACACTCCTGCAGGAGCAAGAGTGGGGAGGGGCCAAGGAAAAAGCAGAGAAGAGAGAGGAAAGTGGAAGACAGCGGGGGATGACAGAGCGTAGGCATTCTCCCAGGCGAAAAGGAGCATAAAGAGTGCTAGGTGCAGTTGTGGGAGTCCTGCAGAAGAACTGTAGGTAGGGAGAAGAGAACAGGTAAAGTTAAAATTAAAGAGGCTGGGATCGTCACAATGGAGAATCAGGAGCGGCGTCTGCAGGGCTGGCCGCAATTTGCAGTTTCATGACTGGAATTTTCCGGTGCTGGGTATCAGTTGCTGTGTGGACGACTTTTTTTTAGATATCCATCAGTGCGTTTTGACAGGTGTGTCTTTTACGTAGAAAAGATTTGATTTACTCCTTGATACCTCTACATATTACGTAGAAAAGCGTGAGCGGGGTTGGCGAGCAAAGCGAGCTGGGGGCGGAGCCCCGTAGTGAACATTAAGAAAAAATTACTTCAGCTTTAGGGAAATTCCAGTGGAAACAGCTAAATTGAAACCCTTCTGAAACAGCTCAACATACCCGGTACTCCCATAAAGGTCCACACAAGGCATCCATCCTATTCCTCTTTCCGGATAAAGATCAAAAGTCCCAATATAGAAAGATATCTAAACACAGATATCTGGCCCGCAGGTCTCTTGGTAATGCCATCGTTTGGCAATCATAATGAAAAACCAGCTGTACAAACGATCTCGAGACCAGAGACGGGCCGTGTGCCCTCTCTGCATAGCTAGGCAGCGAATCAGACTGGCCCCTTCCAACTTACAATCGTGCAGATCAATGCACAACGCTCTAGATGCGTTGCTGATGAGATCAGGCTCATTGCAACGGAAAATTTATTTGGTATTATATGCATTCAGGAACCTTATGTCTCTAAGCACATTTATGGGCAATCTTCCAAAGTTATGGGATATCCCATGACTACAAGAATCATCCAGTCATCTGCAACAGATCTTAAATCTGCCATCATATTCAACAACAAGCTGGATATTACTGTTATCTCTGGCTTGTGTAATCAAAATTCCACCTGTATTTTAGTCTCTACATCAACTTTCTCGTTCTACTTACTGTCACTATATTGTCCACCATCAGCAGATATTAATTTATCACAAAAATATCTAGAACAGGTGTTTGCTATTTTAAATCCCACATGTTTAATAATTACAACTGATTCAAACTCAAAATCTTTCTTATGGTTCAGCAGTGTCTTGGACAACAGAGGTATGCTTTTCGAGATATTTTTATTCACCTATAATTTAAATCTGCACAACTTAGCCAACCAACTACACACCTTCTCAAACATCCACGGAGAATCAAACATTGATTTAACCATTTCAACGCCCGCCATGTCCTCCAGGATCTCTGATTGGACCATACATACTGACTACACAAACAGTGACCACCGAGCAATCACGTTTAAGGTATCTCTCCTTCCAAATACTACTGGTCCTCCTCCTTCTTCCCCCTCCAAAAGATCTTAGAAGATTTTCTATATCCTATTAAATTTTATATATCCTATTTCTGTTTCTATTAAAATCCTGGTGAATTGAAGACATAAATAAAGGCCATCAAATGGCCTTTATTTATGTCTGCAATTCACCAGGATTTTAACGTTTACACTCGCCGGTCTTTGAACCAGTTCAATGCCTCAGAATATGCATTCTATGTACAGACTGCCTTACTTCGTGCTACAGAACGGTCCGCTAAAGTAGCAAGCATACTACAGTTATATGGTGGACAGCTGAACTTTCCACTCTGTGCAAAAAAGTACACAAAGCACGCAGAGACTTTCAATAAGAATAAGAAGGTCCTGGCATGAACCAGAAGTCACCAGATTAAAAAATATCTATAAAGGCCAGCAGACGAATACGTAAATACAATTGCAAAACAAAAACTTGTCCTGGCAACACTTAGTTCACTCCACAGGAAATTCTGATCCCTGGGGTCTATTATATAAAATTAGCAAAAACAAGCATCACTCTCATGAAGTGTACAACACTAGTGAACAATGACACAGAAACCACTAACTGGAATGACTCAGTTAACGCCATCCTGGTCGATCTCCCCACAGAAACTCCAGAACAAATATCTATCAGGAATAGCAACTCAACCTACCACTTCTCATATGAAATGGATCTCTTCACTCTTCCCGAGCTAAAAATGGCCCTAAGCAAAATAAACATCCATGAATGTCCGGATTTAGATCTTGTGGAAAATGCTGTAATTGTCAAATTTGCTGAAATCTTTTCAGAAATACTTCTATGTACAACAAATGTCTTAATGAGGAAATATTTCCTAATCTCTGGAAGGTAGCTTTGATCAAAATTATTCACAAGCCGGACAAAAATAAATCTGATCCCAAAGCATACAGACCCATGTCTCTTTTGGCAAACTATTTGAAAGATTATTAGCACCCAGAGTAACAGATTTAATTGAAAGTCAAAACTTAATGTCTTCATCTCAATTTGGCTTCAAGAAGGGAATATCCTGTGAAGACGGCTTGGTTAGTTAACCATATATCAGCTTTGAGGGCGAAATATGAAATGGCCATATTCGTTGACTTCGAGGAAGTTTTCGATTCCTTCTGGTGGGAAAGCGCTCTCAATTGTCTTACCAAAGCCAACTGCTCTCAGCAATTATTCCAAGTTATTAGAAGCTACTTCCAAAATAGACTCATCCAAGTAATCTCGAAACAGCAGTCTCTCTCAAGGACCATCTCAAGAGGATGCCCCAAGGATCAGTTCTGGGACCCCTCTTCTGGAACATAGTTTTGGACAGCTGGCTCACGCAAAAACCGGACAATATCTCTGCCTTCGCCTACGCCGATGATTTGGTTCTAATTCCAGGTCGATCGCTTCTTTAACTAGAACAATCAGCCAATATAACTTTTTCTGAGCTAATCAAGTGGTCAAGTACACATAAACTGCGAATATCTGCCACAAAAACAAAACTGATGGTTTTTAATGGCAAGTTAGATTACAGAAGACCTCCAAATATAAAGATAGACGGAAAGCAAATCCCTTTTGAATTAAAACATCTTGGCGTAATTTTAGATGACAGGTTAACCTTCTCCTCTCATATTAATCACCTTGCCTCGAAGATTAAGAAGTTCACTGCAGCAGTTATCCGAATTGCCAAATTGGGCTGGGGACTAAATAGGAAGACCCTCTTACTATATTATACAGTAGTATTCGTACCAATAACAACATATGCTTCGGCAGTCTGGTTTCATAGAACCGTTTATGTCCAAGCTCATCTCCATTCAACGGATTATGCTGCTTGCCACGCTCCGGGCCTGCAGGACAGTGTCCTCTGCTGCTCTGCAGGTCCTTGCTGGAGTCTTACCACTAGACTTGCATGTCATCTTCAAAGGCCTATGCTATCTTCAAAGGGCTATGCTATCGTCTAAAGCACAGAGTCCCCAGCGAGATTCTCGGCATCTCATGCAACTTAACTGCTAACATCAAAGACGAGAAACGAAGACTCTGAAATGAACTTTTCAGTGTGTGGCAATCACGATGGGATTCCAGTACTACTGGTAAAGTCACCCGCTCTTTTGTTCCTGCAGTTACCTTCCCTCTCAACAAGAACGTCCGCCAATGGTTTTCTCCCAGCCTAACAACATTGTATATACTTACTGGGCACGGCTCCATCAACTCTAAACTATTTCAATTTGGCTTGTCTGACACCAATCTCTGCTTGTGTAGTGCTGAAAAAACCTGGACGCGCATTCTGTATCGCTGCAGCCTATATCACGATGACAGATCTACACTACAAGCTACTGTCAGCAACTTCTCTGAAGGAAATGAAGTGGCGCTGACAGAAAATTCTCAATCGTTCTCAGCTCTCCAACAATTCTGCTCTGTTGTTTTCACTCTTCTCAAGTTTATCAACGTATCAACAACAAGGAACCAACTCAACACCTGCAATGTCTATCGATATTTCTTAAAACTGATATCGCCTGCCATCTACTTTTTTTCTTTTTTTTTTAAGCTGGTACCCCAGTTTGGACAGCTGTGGATACAGGATTAGCTAACACCCGTTGGTATAGCACTACCTCCAGTGGATGCGGTTTTCGTTCTTCCTAGGACAGAAAAAGTCTGCTGTCTTGTGGTTCCTGTACCACAATTAATACTTCCGATTTGTTGCGTGATGTGATTTGCTGTGTGAACATGTTACATGTTCATTCCACTTATAACATTGTAATTAACACGATTATATGTATATATCATTGTATGTATCATTATACAAATTTGTATATTGTATCATTATATGTATCATATATATATCATTGTGTATATATCTATGTATGTACATAGCGGATTTTCCATTTTCTGGCTAGTTGTTGTTTTTGTTAATAATAATAATAATAATATTTAAGGAAAGAAACTCAAAAGTTTCGATGGAGTTGTAAAGTTGAAAAATGGATGAAGTAATAAAATTTTTCTGTCGGAATGTAGTAAAGAAATTGAGCCAGAGGTTTCAAAAAAACGGATCTTCTCAGTTTGGTGTTCTCAGACAAGGAATATCAAATATTAAAGCGGGCAAACGTACAAATGGCAGCTTTAAAAATGAAGGGGTCAGAATGAGTGATTTTGATAAGTGAGATGAGTGTTTGAGGAAACAGCTGAGATGTGTCAGAAAACGTAAGCCGCATTTGGAGGACTGAAGACAGAAATCAACTTAATCGAGATGAAATTTGAGACCATATATAGCTCTCTATGAGGCCATTTATATATATATATATATATATATATAAGTAAAAAATATAATGCAAAAATTAAAAAAATAAAGAAAATAAATATAAAGCTACATCATTAGAGGCAGCAAAATGCACATTCCTCCACATGATGCCCAATGTATAACTGATATATATATATACACACACACACACACACACACACACACACTAATTATGTATTTTTATTATGCATGTTTTAAAATTTTAGTTATCTACTATCTTCACTCTGTTTCTTTTAACTTTCTCACTTCTCACCTTACTTTTTTTTTAACCTGCTGTTCTTTTATTCCTTTCCTTTTCCGTTTATACTTTATTGTCCCTGCTCTCTCCCTTTATATTTTATTGTCCCTGCTCTGCCTAAATTTAGCCTTTGCTGCCTTGGACTGCCCTAGACTACTTCCCCACTTTTCTACATTATTATATCTGTATTTATGTTCTAATTAAATAAATACACACGCACACTGGTGAAGAGAATTCGGAAGTGTTTGGGAGGGATCGTTTTTTTTTTTTTTTTTTTTTGTTGCAGAGAAGCTTATTTCATTAGTTTGGCATTAGTTGTTATTCGTTGAAATCATTATTTTGGAGGAAATGGTTATAATGTGACGAAATTTTTTAATATGCCATACACCTGGCAGAAGTATGCTCAATTCCTTGATGGTTTGTGACTTCATCAGTTCTGGGCTGTCCAGCCCGCTGAGGATTTGAAGTTGTACAGCGCTGACCACTTCAGATCCAGTTGGATCTTGATGTCTCCTCCTGGATACATTATGAAAAATGTATTGTTTTGAACCCACAAGGTTCATACCATTTATTTAAATTTAATGTACTGTAATGTTACATGTCAGAATAGGAAATTTTAATGAATATATTTTTGGCAAAACGATTGTTTAAGTTAATTTTACCAAATATAATTTGAAATCAATTGAAAAATTACACGCAGTAATTAGGAAGCATTTCGTAAAATGTTTTAGAGAGGATTCGCTGCCTTTTTTTTTAAGCAAGCGTTAATGCATATTTTGGTCAGTGGAAGTGGAAGGACTTGCGGGCTGCAAAAAACCCTCTGGAGGGCCACCAATTGGACAGCCCTGGATTAGATTAGCTTGTGAAGAAGTTTAAGATTTAGAACGTTCCTACCTGGAGGGAAAAGCTGGATGAAACACAGGACACCTGTTGGTATCTTTATTGTACCATTTCAGCTTGTTCTGCAAACGTGGAAGTGTGAAGGTCCGTATTTGGTTGAGGGGAAAATTTAGTCTTTGAAAGTATACTACAGTTTAAAGAAACGGGAATCGTGAAAATGGAAGCTCTTTATTTTTATATATTCTACCTGCTTGGTCAATAATATTAGTGAAATGCTTTTCGTAGTTACAATTCTAGTAAACGTGATGCCTAGATTTTTAGTTTGGGAGACTGTTGATAACATGTCGCATTGTATGATTATTGTTGAGGCACTGCTTGTCTTGGGTTTCAGTAAAGGACATCGAAAGATCTTTCGAGGGATTAACCTCAGGGCCATTTTTTCGTGGCGCTTGTAACAGATTAGTTAACTGCGTGTCGGAAAATTCCAGTGTTACTGGTAGAGTTGATTGACGAAAAAAATTTATGCACCTTATTGTCGATCTCAATATTTCCAAGGTTATTAATCTACCATTTCTATAACTTCTTTCAATGTTTTGTCAAAATAATGAAAAAATAGGAAAATAAAAACATGCAACGGCCACAGCTGGATTTATTAGGACAAGAAACGATTGAAATGCAAGAAACCCATTTATCCATCATGTACACTGTTCTTCTTATTTATTGGTAAATTTATTGTATTAACTGTATTGAGATCTAGTGGTAAGCTATAGTAAAGCAGTCAAATTGCAGCATGGGGACAAAAGCATTTATACAGTTATGTAATTTTTTCGTAATTTAAATTTAATTTGTTTAATTTTGGTTAGTGTCATAAAAACTAGATTCCTTGACAAGACCTGATGATACCTTAGTAGACATAAAACTAGAGAGTAAAATCGTTAACAAACATAATCAAGAAATGGCTTTAAGTACGATTGTTTAAGTTTTATTTTATGTTTTATGCGCTATATGGTGTAAAGTGTGTTATTGTCATACAGAACTAGGGGGGTTCCCCCATCCGCTTTGCTTTCATTGTGGGTGTACCAGTTCGCCGGGAAATGCCAGAAATTTAAAAGTGTGCGGGAGTTGTTCATGTATAGTGTCGTGTACTGTTGTTCATCTGGTTATTCAGCAGCTGAGGCCCAACGTTGCCCCACTTACGCCCCGTGGAGGCAGACAAGGAACCCAGTAGACTCAGTTTTACACTGGCAGGTCCTGCCGTTTACTTTCCTGAGACTTCGGCAGCTAGGACCAAAAAAAAAAAAAAAAAAAACAAAATCCGTTAGGTTAGTGACGATACACACATATATATGCGTTGGTTTTTTTTTTTTTTTGGTAGTTGTTGGCGCATCGGCTTCTGTGGCCATAGTGCACCTCCCAAGGTTTTTGCAGTACTTTGATCCAAGCCCGAGGCGGGATTCGAACCCGCGACCTTTGGGTTGCCAGGCAGGCACTTTACCCACCTGGCTAGCCCGGTCGGCATATGCGTTGGCGTGAGGGTATGATCGCTGAGGTTATGCCGAATCATGGGTGCAAAGGATTTTTGGCACATTAAGTTTTGTTGTGTGGGGCTTTCGTTAGCGTAAAGATAGAGGTGGAGGAGACAGAAGAATGGGGGGGGGGGTAGAGACAGAAATATGGGACCAATAGGGTCACATATTTCTGTCTCTCCCAGCCACAGTTTTCAGTGAGACATGCTGATGCCCCACCAGAGTAGAAGATGTAGGATGGCGATAAGGGGGAACGAAGATCGTCACCTCCCCCCTCTTCAAGGATGTGGGAATAAAAGGTGAAGGGGCTAGGGTGCCCTCTTCAGGTCGCTGTCAGTCTGTTGGCAGTTATGCTGCTTTTAGTCTCTTCTCAGTTTTCGGTGTCACTTATGGGGAAAATCCATGTCCTGGTGTCTCCTCCAGTGATCAGCCTACTGCTTTTAGTCTCTTCTCTGTTTTCAGTGTCACTCATGAGGTAATCCCCGTCCTAAAGTCTCTTCCAGTTGTCAGCGTTCCACTCGGTCGAGTCTGGTGTCCCGCGAATTTCGATTTTCTGTTTCATCTGGTAGCGTTTCTTGTCAATCTCTGTGTGTGGATTATCTTATATCGGGGTGAGTACCTCACTACCCGCCCTGCGTGGATGTATGGCTCCAGCAGAATAATTACGTCTGTATTTTCCTCCTCTGCCTTGACCCTGATTTGGTCTGCCACTGCTTTGACTCGCTGTGCATTTATTTGTATTATTTTGATCATTGTTTTATTATATTCTTTAGTTCTTGTCCCCATAGTTGATTCTATTTTGGTTGATGCTCTTGGCTTTGAGATAGGTTGGGCAATTGGGGTCCCTGATTGAGTGGGCATGATCCAGCTTCATGAACTTGGCAGTTTGCGCAGACAGCTTCTTTGTCTTTGTGCGGACAATCCTTAAATCCGTTTCCCTTCTCGGTGCAGGCAGTGTCCGCACGTTGGGACCGTTTGGGAGCATACGTGGGAGGAGTGGCCGAACTTGCAGCATCTAAAGCATTTGGGAACTGCCACTCGTTCCAGAAAGCGGTAGCTGCCCCATTCTATGTATACTCTTGTCTTATCTTTTAAGACTTGCCATGCCCTGGGCTGAGTGCAACGCTCCAACTATTATTGATTCTGCTTCTTGCCTTTATGTTGAATTTTGGAGTTATTACATTATGCGGTTCCTTATCTGGTATTTCCTTTTGTATGTTTTTGTAGTATAGTTCTTCCACGAGCTGTGCGGCCGTTACTTCCGGGTTTACATCAAAGATTAATATCGATGGTACTTTCCTTTTGGGTGGCTGGGCTGTAAAACCAAGGGCGTATATTTTAGGGTTTTCTATTATGCTCTGTGCTTCTTGTCTGGTTTCTGTTTCTATCACCAGCCCTACGTCTCTCATTTCTCGCATTCTTTTAATTCTCGTGTGCCTGAGGTCCTCCCTCATGTTGATTATCTTTGTTTTAAGCTCCTCGCTTGTGGAGATTTTACCTGCCTCCTTAGGTTTAAAGATCACCAGGTTTGGTGTGGGTAATAGGGCTCTCTTCCTCTGGTGCCCCTCTGCGGTCGGTTGAGCGTCATTCGTTAATGGGGTCCTCAGCGCTTCCGAGTATGTCGGGGCGCGCTTTGGCATTTGTTTGACCTCCGCATTCTATATAGCCTTGTGGTACCTTTTTGGCTTTTTAGGTATGTGTCATGGAGAATTGTCGCCATTTTGTAAAATATGGTCACTATTTGGGACCCCAGGCCCGTAGATATCGTATTGGGGTTTTCTTTAAAAATATTTTCTAGGGCCGTTTTCAGTCTGAGGGATTGTTCATAGACTGAGCCCTCCGGCCGTGCATGTGTGGCTCCTACAGTCTTTTATCGTTTGCATCTCTTTGTGATGCTGTTGGTTCAGGTTGTTCCCTTGTTTCGGCCTGCGAGCGGGTATCCCTTTCGAATTTAGGGACCACTTCCTTTCGGTGTTTCCTTTTGCTTAAGACTCCGGAACGAACTAACCATAACACGTTGATCTGTTATGGTTAGTTCGTCGCTTTGATTCTGCATCAAGGAATCCTTAATATTTTTGTGTCTCCCTTCAATTGTTACGTATTCCGAATAATCGGGAGAGTTCGTATAATCGGGAATACTTCAGTATATTCTGGTAGCTCTTTTAAAAAGATGGCAGTTGTTACCTACCACAAGTTCGTAGGTTTATCTTGCTGCACAAGCAGGTTTCAAGGATATGGGCTATACCCCACTTCACTTAGCGGGGGGGGGGGGGGGAGGAGAACAGCCGAATGAAAAAATACCCCTAGAAGAGTGGAACTACTTCTCTAGGGTCTTTCTGGGGGCGGCGAGCACAATGGTGGCATTCATAATACAGTAATGTGGTCGAGAAGATAGTTCGCGCCTTACCATGGAAAGTTTATGGCGGGGGGGTACACGATATCCCATAGCTTTCTTCATAAAATCACTCAGTTTGTTGAAAGGTTGGGACCCAGTCATTGTCCAAAGTTACAGTCGCTATAGCACCTCCCTAGTCAAGGTGTCAGGTTGAGACGTGGCCGCCGCGTTATATCGGCAGCCTCTCTATAGCCCTGCTGCCAGCCACATGGTGACCATGCGGTTTGGCAACAAAGGAGACAGATAAAAAACGTTTCAACCAGAAGATATTCCCAAGTAAATGACAAAAATTTCTCACCAGCGAGATCTTCTGTTCTTTATAATCTTGTGTGCATACTTTTCTTGGGTTAAATAACGCTTAAAACACATTTAAAATCAAAAATCACTTAGCTGACTAAAACACGTCCACACGGTAAGACAGCCATATTGGCGATGCTATAAGGTATACAGTTTATTAGTGTAGTTTATATTTTCTATAAAATTTACACTTGTATTGTAGTTGTAGATTTATATATACATATATTGCCATATAATTTCTATTTTTCTGATGAACCTCTCAATATTTTGTTGTCGCGATCATGTAAATTTAATTTATTTTCTATAATTAGTTTGTAAAGAACATTACATAGTGTATTAAATCTAAATATAATTAAATAAACTTTTTCTACATGACAGAATGAAAATGTAATGGATCGTAAAAGAGAATTTTTTTTTTTTACAAAATTTTCCGACTGTATAATATTTGGAAGTAGGGATCTTGCTAGATCTCTACTTCCAACAGAATTCTTTTCCAAAAAATAATTCTTTTTGAGGAAAAGAATACTTTAGCAGGAACCGCTATCCTGGGGTATGGATTCCTGCTAAGCTCCTCCATTTTCATTGTGTTTCTCATTTTACAGTCCAATAAACTTTAATTTTGTCACGTGTAAAATGTGTCTTTTTTTAATTATGTATTTTCTCTAACTTCGTGTTTGTAAGCAGAGTCGAACAAACTTAAAAAGAACTTGAAGTAAAAAAAAAAAAAAAAAATGAATTACTAAACTAGCTCCTATATATTGAAATTTAAGTTTAGGTTAATTACTTAGGTTCGCATAATTTGATTTTAGACGGTTTTCAAGGTCATTAAGTTTTAAATTACATTATTTTTCTGGGCCTGGGAGGTAATTGAGAATGTTCTTCAAGAATAGTTTCAATTTCTTAAAGAAAGGGAAGTTCGATTACATTTTATTTGCTAGTTAATAAAGAGAAAACCACATTGAAATTGAAAACGGTAATAAGAGCACATACAGCCTTATTCACAATCATCTGTGAACAGGAATTTAATTTTGCAATCTTATTGCAAAATATCAAAGAATTGTACCCGTATTGGTACCTTCCAGTTTCACGACTTGTTTAAATTGGAAGAAAACTCACAAGTTTATGAATTAAGTAAACTTGAAGTTGCTAACGGAATGAAAATGCAAGTTCTAAACTTCAGCAGTGTTATGTCAATTCAGCGAATTGAATTCTGGTCAAAATAGTGTGTAGAAATGGAAATTTTCTGTATAATTCAGAGTAGCTCTTCCATTATTTAAAATAATGCCATACAAAATATTTACAAAATAATTGCAGAGGACTTTTTTCTTTTCTCTTTACTACGAACAGTCTTTTTAATAAATTCCTCCGAAATTTCAGGTTGCTTTTCCTAATGTGTTATCAGGGTGTGCTTTTATATGACATGCGTTCGAAAGAGAAAAATAGAATTTATTAGGGAGTTGCAATGAGAAAAAAAATTTATCAAATTGGTTGCTAAAATATTAAATTCGGTTAGGGATCTGATTGTAGACTCTCCGATTCTGTGCCTGTCTGAGTATATGCGCATTCCGGGTTAGATGATTCCAATATGTATATAAAGTATGGTCAAATACTTTTTCCTGATTATGCAAAAAAAATTGAGGCTGATATTTTAACACGTGTGACTACCCGCCATATACAGTGCTGTATATATGGTGCCTCCGTAGCCAGGAGCAGCAGTGCATAGCACACGCTTCTTGATTAGACCGGGGTTCGAGCCCGTGACCACCAAATACGGAGGATCCGGAAAGGTCAGGGAATAACCACCGCATATCCCCCGGAGCAATATGGCCTTAGTTGCTAATGCTTCTAAAAACCAAATAACAAACAAACAAACAAACTGTATGTATATAAGGTGTTTCAGTCACAGAACATTCTTGAATATGCTTGTAGAAGCATATTCAACAGCTATATTAAAGAAGAATATTCAACAGCATTCAATAACATTCAACAGCTAAAAGAAATAAATTCTATAAACTTGTCTCAGAGGCAACAGCATTCAATAACATTCAACAGCTAAAAGAAATAAATTCTATAAACTTGTCTCAGAGGTCTTTATTTCTGAGGTATTAAATAATCATAAATTCCAAAATATAAAACTAAAAATAAACCTTTAAAAGGAAAACGTATAAAGTAATCCCATTTTATGCAATACAGCATTCAGTGCGACGAATTCACGAGTCACTGGCATGTCTTATCTTTTCAGAACGCTTCTAAGCGTTCGTAGTTTACTAGCGTTAACTACGAACCTACATGAGCCCCTAGAAATCAGAGTTCCTTTACCGATTTAATGGGCGAGTCTTCCAGTTGTTGTTGTAAGGTTTTAGGCGTATCAGCGACTTAGACGATTTTGCAACGTATATATGTCTGTAATTGCTTGTGTTCTCTGGTTTGCTGTTTTCTGGACGAAAAAATCCGAGTGTCCGGAAGAAAAAATATGCTTCTCTCGCTTGAGACCGACTAACTCAGCCACGTTGTGAAGAAAGCTCATAAAAATTCCATGCGCCATTGACGGAATTCTACCCCGGGCTTTTTCTACCCGGTGTGGTAGGACAGTGCTTATATGCACTGTGCTACCGCAAGAACCTCTTCCAATAGATTCCACAAACTTTTCCTCAGAAATTGTATGTCATTCCTTGTTAAGTGTAAAAAAAAAAAAAAAAAAAAAAAAAATCGATAAAAATTTCCTCTCCCCCTCCTCCCCATGAAGGTATGTTGATAATGAGTACTGCCAGTCGTATGTGGCTTTTCTTCAGTCCGGGTATGAGTGTTTCGAAAGTTCAGGATTCCATTTCTCGTAAAATGTAACTTATCTGTAACCAGAATATAGCCGAGAAACTGAGGAACATGTGTAATTGAGCCACTGACCAAAATTTCTCCTGCTGTTCTTGTTGCTTTTTAGGCGCATCGGCAACTTAGACCATATTGCGCCATTGTGTATTATGTCTGTATCAGTGTGTTCACAGACCGATTTGCATATTGTGCTGGCTGAAAACCAGAATAACACGGGAGTACCATTACTCCCTCCTCTGAGATCGGCTAACGACAATCCCTGAGTGGAGATGCCTTTAGAAATTCCTCCAGTCTTGAGGGCAATTGTACTCGGCCTTTTCCGTCTAACTGGAAGAAGATCGAATCATCATGTTATCCGCGAGTTCTGAACTGTGAAAAGAATTAAATTCGTTAATCGTCATTTTCTAGTCACAGAAACAAGTAGTTTTGATTCTCATCATTTAGTTTTATATCACCCACACATTTTTGTGACAAGGAGAAAAAAAAGTGCAAGTTTGGTATAGCATTTGGCTCCTCTAAAATTCATGCATTTCAGTCAGGAAATTTAACAGCCAAAATTATTACTGTTATTATCATTGTGTTTTTAATTATGTTTTTTAAATTTGTGTATAGGATTAAGTCATTTGATGCGCATTCCCTTCTCTAATTGATTTTCTTTAGTGGCCCTTGGTGTAAAAGTTTCCACAGTCAAGATAATTGGAGGTAGTGGTTGGGAATTCGGGTACAAGCGAGAAGAGAACAAACAGTCTAAGATTAACCTTCATTAATTGCTACTTTAATTTGCTTGAATACTCAAAGGTCACAGTGACTAAATGCATTTTACTTGATTTTTTTCAAAAAGCCACATCTTACCAATAGTTCGAATTTTGTTTTGGCTCTTTGCGTACTACCTAAAAATTCTCCTGTTTCGACTTCGTGACAGTTCTTAATTAGTTTAGAACTGGCACATCTCTAGAACAAGTTTTTGAGTAACTAAACAATGCCAATTACTTTTGCAGTTTCGATATCCTGATTTTACACTGAAAGTAGGTAGCCCTTCAAAATGAAAACGACATTCTGTTACATTAGATTTTTGTCTTATTAGAAAAGTAGGAACGCCAGTTTTTAGCTAGTATTTTAACTGTATTTTGCATTTTAGTTTATCTTTAAAAACTGGAGAAGCTGGTTCACAAGATGGTTGTGTTTATGTCCATATTCCATAATAACGTTTTGGTATTTATTAGTGCGATCCAAAGTAAATTTCAGTACTTGTAAAGAGATCCGGAAATTAATCTGAAAGACCTGTTTCCATTTTGATCTGCTATCTTAAAACAACATTGCGGATACCTAAATCACAAGCCTACCTATTCGACATTCTTGTGCTTTACAACGTATCAAACAAAATTTTTAATACCCGCATTGGAATACTTCAGGCAATTAATCGTGGAAGCTACTAAAAGTTTCATACCTATTAAGAAATATTGTTGAAGGTTTAGGCCTAAATGGTTATCTAATGAACTAATGAGACTCGTAATAGAGAAGAAAAATGCATGGGATGCATATAAATTATCAAGCGACTCAGAAGCCTATGGCAGATATAAGCTAGTCTATAATCAGGTGACAAAGGAGGTTAGGCAGGCGAAGGCAGATTACGAGAAATCCTTGGCAAAAGATGCTAAGAAAAACAGCAAGGATTTCTTTACTTATATAAACTCTAAAAGGAAGGGGATGAATATGATTGGTCCACTTGACATCGATGGTTCGACTGTTGATGATCCTGCTCAGATAGCAAACAAACTGAATGAGTATTTTGCATCTACATTCACACATGAGGAATTATTAAGGTTTGAAAATGGCAGAAGGTTATCAAATTGTAGCAGGATACTTAATGATTCTGTAATAACTGAAAGCAAAGTGGAGGAGAAATTGTTGAAGTTAAACATAAGAAAAGCACCTGGGGTGGATGGGATCTATCCAGTTATATTAAAGGAGGCGGCAGAGCAACTAAGCAAACCCTTAGCCATAATTATGAGAGCATCCTTGGACTCAGGGGAGGTTCCCACGGACTGAAGATGTGCAAATGTATCCCCAATTCACAAAGGGGGATCGAAGGGTGACACGAGTAATTACAGACCAGTTAGTTTAACTTCTGTTCCGGGTAAAATAATGGAGTCACTGGTTAAAGATGCATTGCAGGATCATCTAGACAAGACTGCAGCAATAATTCAGACACAGCATGGGTTTGTTAAGGGAAAGTCTTGTCTGACAAATTTGATAGGATATTATGATGTGGTTACAAAGGAACTGGATGCAAAAAATAATTTTGATATCATACATTTGGATTTCAGGAAAGCTTTTGACACTGTTGCGCATGGAAGACTATTCTACAAATTGGAGCAGAATGGTGTTAAGGGTAAGTTTCTACAATGGATAAAAGGATGGTTGAGTGGGAGAAGACAGAGGGTGGTAATCAATGGGTGCTGCTCTCCTTGGACTAATTTTATTAGTGGAGTCCCACAGGGTTCGGTGTTAGGTCCACTGTTGTTTTGTTTATTTATCAATGATATTGATGAAGGTATATCAGGCTTAATGTCGAAGTTTGCAGATGATACAAAGGTTGGCAGGGTTGTTAATGACAGTAATGGCAATGTGCTACTGCAACAGGATCTAGATAATTTGGGCAGATGGGCTAAGAAGTGGCAACTGAAGTTTAACCTTGATAAATGCAAAGTACTGCATATGGGTAGAAGTAACCCCAGAGAAACGTACCAACTGTGTGGTACTACACTTAAGGTGGTAGAAAATGAAAAAGACCTGGGAGTAATTGTGCAGTCAGATATGAAGTTTTCTGAGCAATGCAGACAGGCTGCCAAGCAGGTCATGGGGTTTTGTCAATGATATATAGAAATTTTGCTAGCAGGGAAAAGGAGGTGATTGTCCCTCTGTATAAGGCAATGGTCAGGCCACGACTTGAGTACTGCGTACAGGTCTGGAGGCCTCATTTTAGGAAGGATGTAGATTTACTTGAGCGTGTACAGAGAAGGGCAACAAGATTGGTGAGGGGAATGAAGGGATCCTCTTACCAAGAGAGGCTTAAGTTCTGCAAATTGCAGTGGCTGGAGACTAGGCACCTGCGCGGTGATCTGATTGAGGTGTATAAGGCCTTGAATGGGTTGAGCACACTGAATTCTGATGGGATCCTTCCACTTGTTCAGATTACGAACCTAAGGGGGCATAAATTCAAATTAAGAAAAGACAAATGTAGATTAGATATGCGGAAATTTGCCTTTAGCCAGAGGGTGGTTAATTGCTGGAACAAACTTCCATCTGTCGTTGTGGAACGACAGATGGAAGTTTATATAAGTTTATATAAATTTAAGGAGGAACTGGACAGGCATTTGGAGGGAATGGTGTGATATATTTTTTTTTTTTTTGGCTGATGCTGCATTAGCTCATACACTTGCTTTCTTGCATCAAATGCCACTGCTGCTCCTACTACTACTACTTGGTTGTGGACTCCCGGTTGGCCAATTTTCATTTCTATATGCCATCTTGAAAGAAGATGATGGCTACCCAAATTTTAATCACTACCTATTTAAAAATTATGTTTACAGCCTTTATAATTACAATACATATGGAAACGGGTTCTGACAGGTATTGTTTTTCCTATCACTCACTGCGTTGAAAGAATGGAAAGTAGACTCCATTAGTTTTACTTATTATGTATTGTGCATAATGTGTGAGATTTAAACTGTTGTACTATAATTGTATTTTCTTCTACCTCTCATGAATTTTACAATGTTTGTCTTCAAACGGATTGAATATTTATGTATTAATAATGGAAACAATTTTCTGTGGTTAAATTTATGAGAAAATCAGTGCTACAACTGTGGGCTACTGTACTGCTATTCATTTGACAGCGCATGCTGTTGAATATCGGTGTTACAGAGTTTTAGATTAATTTTTAGGCTTTCTTTATGGCTAGTTACACAGAGCTTCCGAAAGTTGAGTAATCCTTATTGTACAAAATATTTTTATTAGACAGCAAAACTTATTTGAAGAAGTGGTTAAAATTAAGCTGTGTACCAAATAAGACTCACTTAATTTTGGCGGTACTTCGAATTTTTTTTTGGTTACACCCTAGAAAGTTACAGTAATGTTTGATTGTCGTCCATTATGTTAACTTTAAGAAATTATTAGTTGGAATCAAAATTTGCTATATTGTGCTGTTGTTTACAGTTTTCTTGAAGTAGTCAAGTGGGTTCGGGTTGGTCTAATTCAGTGTTTCTTAATCTTTTTTGAGCCGTGACCCAGATTACGGTAGTAGTTTTGGGTACGCGACCCAAGCAAAGATTAATAAAATAACACATACAGATAACAATTAAATAAATTTTATATTTTAATAATACAAAATACATTACTTATATTGGTAACAACATTAAATCTTATTAATGTGAACCTTGGCTTTGAATAAGTTTTGAAAGCTCATCAATCTTGGTGTTATATTAGATAGGCCGCACCTTAGGTCATCTTCAGACTGCAGTCTGTTTTCGCAATTTGGTTTTTGTTATAATTAGAGTTGAAAACCGTGACTCGCATGTATGTTGTTGCAAACGGGAGTAGTACTTTCAGTGCTTCGCTTTTTAATTTCAACCAGAATGCACACAAAGACTCTGCGCTTTTGTTAAAAGTGTAGCGAAGTGCCTGGTCACTTTGTATTTCAATGAGCTGCTCTTGTAGGTTATTAATATTGACAAAATCTTCATGCAAGTCATTTACTTTCAAATTAAATGGCATCCGTACCCAATTATATTTGAAGATATCTCCTTCGGGAATATACAGATCACATTCTACTATTAGGTTTTCTAAATGCCTGATGATGATTTTTTGTATGTCTGCGTCAGCGAAATTAATGTTTTTATCTTCAATAAGTTGATTATGGGTCGGGAAAGAGGCAAGTTTCTTTTCTCCCCCCCCATAATTTTAGCTTATCTTTGAAGTATGTTATCTTTTCAGCTAATTCGATAAGAGTGTGATTGCGCCCTTGCGTAGATGTATTTAATTTGTTAATTTTGGAAAAAATATCTGAAATATAAGTTGCTTGAAGAATCCACTTTGAATCGGAGAATTTTGATACCAGAGGGTGATTTTTCTCGGTCAGAAAATTTGAATCTCATTGCGTAATGATAAAACTGGCTGAAGCACTTTTCCGCGAGACAGCCATCTGACTTCAGAGTAATATAGCAAGTGTTCTTATTCAGCGTCAAAATTGGAACACATCTGGTTAAAAATTCGACAATTGAGAGCCCTTGATTTAATAAAATTGACCATCTGAATTATCTCATTTAACACAGGGCACAACTCAGGTCACAGATTTCTTGAATTAAGATTTTTGTCTATGTAGGAAGCACTGAAAGAAGAAGAAGAAATCTTTATTGTACAGTAACGATACAATAATAATGTTCCCACCACGGCCAGGAGGCCAGAGGCTTGATAATTTTATAGGGTGATATAAAATATGTACAGTATAACAAAAAGATAATATAACATGAAATTAACTTAAAAACGTGGCATTAACCATTCTATAGATATGAGTATATACAGTGAAACTTCTCCTAACGGACACCTCTCGTTAACGGACATCTCTCTACAACGGACATTTTCAAATTCCCCAACTCACCTCTATTGGTTTTAATGTGTTTGCAGCTTCTGTCTAGCGGACATTCTCTGTAACGGACGCGGACAGGCAATCTGCACTGTTTCGTTTAGATTAGCACTTAATTTGATCTCCCCACAACGAACTGCGGGAGAGCTCACGGTCCTTTTTCTAGGAATTTTTCTTCCATGTATTGCCTCAATCGTGTGCTTCTTTTCTATTTCCGATTCTCTGAATTTTATCAAGGTTTACGTCGCTGTTCTAAACCCTTTTTCAAGAATTTTAAGGCACGTGTAAAACTTCTGATGAATTCAGTGTGTGTAGGGGGGGGGGGGGATTTTGTCGGCCTTTCGTCGTTTCAGTTTCAGTTTTCAGTTTTGTTCAGTGTCGTGTGAAGTGCACAATGTCTTCTCGTAAACATTTAACTTTAAAAGATAAAGTCGAACTCATTAATGCGTATGATCGGCAAAAAAATAGTGTTCGCAATCTCGATGCAAAATTCAAAATCGGGAAGACGCAGGTAAGCGACATCCTAAAGAAAAAAAAAAAATGAACTGCTCAAACAATTTTGGCAACACGGAAATGATCAGGTTCAAAAATCATTCTCGAAAACTGTTGGACTTCAAATTGACAATGTTACGTATGAGTGGTTTTGTCAACGTGCTAAAAAAATTCCCATTAATGGGCCTATTATTAGGGAAAAGGCTTTGGAGGTTGCGAAATCTATGGGAGTAAATGAGTTCAAAGCTTCTGTGGGATGGCTAGACAAGTTCAGAACTCGTCATAAAATTTCTTGATTTCTTGGAAAACCGTAAGTGTTGAAGGTGGATCTGTTGATACTGGGGTTGTAACAGAGTGGACCGTCAAATTGGAAGATTTATGTCGTGATTTTGAAGCTAAGGATATTTACAACTGTGAAGAAACAGAGTTGGTTTTTAAAGCTCTTCCTGAAAAAAACAATGAGTCTAAAAAACGAAAAGTGCCAGGCCGAAAAAATTTCTAAGGAACGCTTGACTGTACTATTGTGTACAAATATGCTGGGAGACTTTGAACACCACTTGTTATAAGAAAACTACAAAATCCTCGTTGTTTCAAGGGCATAAAGTTGAATCTTTTGAATGTTGACTGGAAGTCTAATAAAAAAGCGTGGATGACACGAGATATCATGAGCGAATGGATAAGTCACTTTAACCAAAACATGATCTGTCAAAACAGAAAAATTATTCTTTTTCATGGATAATGCTGCATCTCACCCGCACATTGAATTGTCCAACATTCAAATCGTTTTTCTGCCACCAAACACATCTGCAGAGTGTCAGCCCTTGGATCAAGGGATAATAAAAAATTTTAAACTTCACTACAGAAAACGTGTTTTAAGACATCTCATTGCAAACATGAACGATGTAAAATGTGCGAGTGACCTTGCAAAGAAAATCAGCATCCTAGATGCGATTCAATGGATTTCCTCTTCAGTAAACGCAATTAGAAAACAGACTGTCGCGAACTGTTTTGTAAAGTCTGGCTTCTCAAACGCAAAAATTGAAGTTGTGAACAGCAATGTGGAACACCAAGAAGAACAAGAACTTCAACATCTATTGATAATGTACGATACTTCAGCTACAAGTCACCCTGGCTACAAAGATATAGACTCGAACCTCACTACAGAAGATGGTGCTATAGATATCAACGATATTATCATCGATATTTTTCAAGAAGTTCCTCATGAGGATGAAGAAATGGAAGGAGGTCATTCTGTCGAAGAACATATTAACGACGAACCACCGATGAAAATAGAAGAGCTCATACAAATCAATCGTTTAAAAATGTTTTTCGCCGCTGAAGAAGATACTGAAGGACTTTCGATGGTTTCTTCACTCCAAACAAATGTTGAAAACAAAATTATCAGCCGGAAGAAGGTGCAGAAGAAAATAAGTGATTACTGTATGCATTTTTCTTAAGATAAAGTCATAATATGCATAGCACAATTGTATGTATATTATTTACAAAAATATTGTGCAAAATCTGTATATAATTTAATTAAATTTTACATTAAACGTTTAACGATTTTTCTTTATCTCTTGTGTATGTAATTGTATATTATTTACAAAAATATTGTTCAAAATCTGTATATATTTTAATTTAATTTTACATTAAACGTTTAACGATTTTTCTTTCTTTCTGTTTTTTTTTTTCTCCCTCAGACTTCTTGTTAGCGGACACTTCTCTCTAACGGACACATTTTCGTTCCCCATGGCTGTCCGTTAAAGGGAAGTTTCACTGTAAATAGTTCTGAAGCAGAGAGTACACCAAGGTATGTACACGTTCATATGTACAAGGCATATATTTCAGAATATTCACAGAAGTCAGAATATTTCACATGCTGTTGTTGTTGTTATTTGGTTTTTAGGAGCTTTAGCAACTAAGGCATATTGCTCCGGGGATATGCGGTGGATAATTCCCTGACCTTTCCTCATTCTCCATATTTCGTGGCTCACGGGCTCGAACCCCGGTCTAATCAAGAAGCGTGTGCTACGCACTGCTGCTCCTGCCCACCTGGCTACGGAGGCGCCATTTCACATGCGTGCATTAAGTTGTTCGGTATACGGTTTAGCATTTTCTTGTGAAACAGTTCGCCGATGTACCTGCGACGTGCCGTTCTACGCTTCATATAGATAGCAGGTGGAGATATCGGTTTGAGTCGACATTAGGGGCCAAACAAAAGCGGAACAAGTTCGGCCAACGAGCGCCTGTAATTGCGATCCGAAGCGAATTTTTGGAGGTGTACTCCGATCATTAGCAGGACTTGTATAGTAGGAAGCATTTGGCAGGGTACAAATCTATCACTGATCTTCAGCCTGTTTAGCTGTAGCTGAAGAAGAGGGGTGGCTCTTAGGGAAGGTAGGGGAACATGCCACTGACATGGTTTTAACCTGCGGATTAACTTCTTTTACTCTTGCACAAAAGCCTTGCCGAGCCCCTAGAATTGCCGGTGCACCATCGGCGCATACACTGAAGCATTAATTCCAATTCAATCCTTCTTTGAAAAAAAAAAAAAATAAATAAATAATACATAAAATAAATAAATAATCTACCATTTGAAAAATATCTTCTCCTGTTGTTGTAGTGGTCTGCAAAATAAGATGTCTTCTTCCATATCTTTTACACCTGGTGTCGTACATAAACCATGAATTGAGCGTCTTTGCTTACATCAGTCGATTCATCAAGCTGAATACTAAATATACTACCAATTTTTTATAACTGCAATTAATTGTTTAATATCTTTCGATATGTCTATGATGCACGCACGAATTGTATCATTTGACAGGGAAATCGGTTGCACTTTTTTCACAATTTCATCTCCGCAGGTAATACGCACCATATCAATAGCAGCTGGTTTTATAAGATTTTCCCAAATGGTATGAGACTTCTGCTTTGTAATCCGCCAAGCAACATGATAGGAAGCCAATATAGCTTGTCGAGCAGAATATACAGTATCGTTGTTTGGCGCATCCAAACACCGTCTTTTGATCTGTTTTTCTTTTCTTTCAAAAAAAAAAAAACGGTGGTCTTTACCAGTAAACATAAACGTTTTGTGTTTCGTTTCAAAATGTCTTTTAAGTTTATTTGGCTTCAATGATTCATCACTTATTATTATTGTTATTATTATTAGCTATATGGTGCAAGGAAGCCTGAGGCTTATGCTGCACCAGCCAAAAAAAAAAAAAAAATTCCCTGAGAGAGAGAGAGAGAGAGAGAGAGAGAGAGAGAGAGAGAGAGTGGTAGAAAGGAATCACCAAGAAAAAGAAGAATGATGATATCCGGCTCAGGACCCTGGGTGTGCCAAACCCATACTCACCAGATGTGAGCCCCCGGGGCCGGGGTTCTTCACAACATAGTACACACTGTGGTTTGTCTATTCCGCGATCATTAATGCAGGTGAAACCTAGCTCTAAAAATGCTTCTTTGTACGTTTTGGCATTATGGGTAGGTTAAATTTTAAGAATCTATGTGTATACAAAAACGATGACGTTGTATAAAAGAACATCAACTTAATCCCGCAAGACATTATTTCAGCTCTGTGCACCTCGGTATGGTAACGCGTCGACTGAGCAGTGTTTTTTGCGGCTCGGTTCTCGACATAAATACGAACCAGTTTATATCCGGCTCGTGTTTATGATAAGTTTCAGCGAATTCTGAATACCGAGAAGCTGTTACTTTCGAATCGCAGTGGTTCGAAAGGTTTTTAAAATGATTTTTATACATTTGTAACGTATCGTATGTTATTGAAAAATATTGTTATTGTTGAAAATATTTCGCGACCCACTCAAAATACCGACCCAATTTTGAGTCGCGACCCGTAGGTTAAGAAACAATGGTCTAATTGATACTTGTATACGACTCCACCTCCTGGTTTTCCCTCTAGCTACATTTTCACATAATCAAGAACACAAAAGGGTAGAGTGCTCTTACTATTAAAGATTTAAGTTCTGAAA
This sequence comes from Mastigoproctus giganteus, assembly GCF_048544385.1. Classification (NCBI taxonomy): domain Eukaryota; kingdom Metazoa; phylum Arthropoda; class Arachnida; order Uropygi; family Thelyphonidae; genus Mastigoproctus; species Mastigoproctus giganteus. The sequence continues at coordinate 53,694,170 of NC_143581.1, read as the reverse complement.
ATGACAGTGTTTGGGAACTACACTGCCCTGCCATTAATATCCGGACACCCCTCAATGGATGGGGAAACAGGTCCTATGCATGCAACACGTCGCAGAACCTGCTATAAATATGCACACTGGACTTCGAACAGACAATTGCAAAAGGGGGCATGCAAGATGACACGTTAAACAGAATCAACAGGCTTCCAACTTGGTAGTTGGCCACATAAACAGGCGTTCTCTACGAGACATCGCAGTCACTCTGCGGATCCCTAGGTCAATGGTTAGTGACGTCATATGCAAATGGAGAGGTAGGACCGACTGTGCCAAAAAACGGGTTGGTAAACCCCGAAAACTAACAGAACGGGACAAAAGAATTCTGCGAAGAACTGTGCGTGCAAATCGTAATTTGCCATTGTCTCAAGTCACACAAACCTCCTGTGAGAGTATAGAGACTCATGTGAGCACTAGTACAATACGAAGGACACTGTGATATGAGTTACAATGCTCGTGCAGCTGTTCATAAGCCATTGATCACCCCAACAAATGTTAGACGCCGATTAATATGGTGTAAGGAGAGTACGAATCCTGGACTGTAGAGCAGTGGAAAACAGTCCTATGGACAGACGAGTCGACGTTCGCACTCTACCAGTCTGGTGGCCGTTCCTGGGTGTGGCGAATGCCAGGGGAACAGTTCCTTCCTGTTGTATCCTCCCAACAATGAAGTATGGTGGAGGCAGATACATGGTATGGGGCTGCTTTTCATGATTTGGCCCATTTGTCGTTATCGACAAAACTATGAATGCTGTGGAATACCAGGACATCCTGGACAATTATGCACTTCCAACATTATGGCAATACTTCGGGGAAGGCCCATACCTGTATCAGCAAGACAACGCGCTATGCCATACTGCTAGGGTCGTAACAGAGTGGTTTGAGAACATGGGTGTGGATTGCCTAGCCCAGAGTACTGATCTGAACCCTATCGAGCATCTATGGGATGTATTGGATAATCGGGTACGTGCACGTCGTGATCGCCCAAAGAACAAGTCCGAACTGGTGGCTGCGTTAAAGGCTGAGTGGAGGAACATATCACCTGACATTTATAAAAAGCTGGCTGACAGTATGCCGCGAAGATTGAAGGCCGTCATAAAAGCAAAACGTTTCAGCACAAAATATAAAAAAAAAATTTTTGTCTAAAGGCAGGTGTCCTGATATTAATGGTAGGGCAGTGTATATGTGCACACGAGGACACTTAATTGAAATGTTTAAGGCTTTAAATAGATTGAGTAAACTAAATGCTGATGGCATCCCTGCTCTTTCTTGGACAACACACATAGGGAACAAATTTAAATTTTAAATGGATAGTTCCAGGATAGATGTGTAAAAACATAATTTCATCAGCCAGAGAGTAATTAATTGTTTGAAAAAAACTTCCATTTGGTGTTACTGGTGTTATGTAAGTGGGTAGTTTGAATAAATTTAAGAAAGAATTATATAAATTATAATTTGTTATTATTATATATTTTTTTATTATCTCTCTATACATTAAAAAAGTTCTCCTCTTAGTGATATTTATTCGAGCCAATGGGAGAAGAAGGTGGGGCAGTTACGGCACTACAAATGCGCAGGTACATAATTACATTGTCTACTATTGAAAGACAACTGTCTCCATAATGTTCACCAATTTCGTGCACGTGCTTCACTCTGAAATACATGACCGCGCACGGCATCATTTGATGTTCCATTGTAATGTTAGCTGATGAAGGGGCCCAATATAGTTTGTATATTTGTAAATAATTTAGTATTTTGTAAATATTTAAAATATTTGTATAGTTTGTAAATATTTTAGTTAACTATTATAGTCCTACTCTTTCAGATTCAACAATATTCCGCATGCATCATGGAGGAGTTCCTCCTCTTCTTTTCGTACTCGGTGCTATAGAATCTTCGGCGTTAATAACTATTTGCTATTTTCGTAACTTGGTCAGTTTGTTTTTGGCAGTGCCCTGAAGTTTTATAGAAAGACTGAATCAATTTAATGAAAACCTGCTGTTAGAACATAAAAACTTTTAATATTAAAAAAAAAAATCCCACTGTTTTAATATTAACGTGTGTGCGTTGATTCCAAATTAACTTTCTATATTAGGTTTTGTTTCTAAAAGGGTTTAGAAAAATTAATTTATGTATAACATTGTTATATTTTTAATTGTTATTAATTTTATTTTATTTCATGTAATGCAATTGCTCCCTTGTCTCTTGATGATGTAAACTTTCTGTCAATGGCAATACAGTACAGGGTATGTACAGATGGCGCCGTGACTCTGAATTCTTGTAACACTACTGTTCTTAACCAATAGACTGATATTATTTACTATAATATTTTATGAAATAACCTTACAGCAGTTTTGATCTTAATACGATCGGTAATTGACAGATGACGGGGAAATTCTTGTACAGAATATCTGAGGGCCAAAAAAAAAAAAAAAAAAAAAAAAAAAAATCTTTAGACACTTCTACGTGAGGGTATTATGAACTGGATCTCGTACATTAAGGATTTGATTTTTCAGCATTCTCGCACATTGACAAATGTGCAGAGTATTAATTGGTGTGACCACATATCGCTACTGTGATTTCTTAAAGTGTTTTTTTTTTTTTTTTTCACTACAGTAAACCATCGCTCTAAAGGGATTATAAGTTCATTAAAAGGAGCGGGTAAGGCCTGTCCGCTGAATCCCATTGGTTAAACTTGAAAGAAATACATACAGTCTCCGAAGTTGTTAGAATGTTATAAAAAAAATGTTGTAGCATGAGATTGAAAACATTTAAACGTTGTAATATTGCATTTTACTGGGTTTATTTGTGTAGATTAGAACTTTTTCTGTGTCGCATAGTGGCATGGAAACTCCCACTAAAGCTTATTCAGAGTCTGATTGCTCTCGATCACGTTCACTGGACGTTCAAATACTCTAACTACTCGTACTACTGATGTTTGACACGATCGGCAGGCTGAGAGGTGATGGTTAGGTAAATCCTGGCTACCAAAGCACTCTGCTTATTTTTTTTGTAAAAATATATTGATAAATACCATATACTCAGGCAGTAACGTAATCGTTTCCCATATGGATGAAGGGTTCAGTGGATGTTGCCTGTTATTTTCTAAGTATGTTAAAGGGAAGGTTTACTATATATTGTAATGCATTCCTCTGAACATCCAAATAATTCATTATATTACAGCACTGTTTTTTTTTTTTTTAGACTTAAACGCTTTCAGAGTTTTAATTAGGTGTTGCAATTGTTTTTGTCCACTACTGGATGCAATCAGTGACTTTAATTTTTCCTAGATTCAATAACTGGTTTCATTATTAAAACGCCTTCATTTATGTTTTTATAATAATTTTAATTTTATGCCTAAAGATTCTGTATTCAGATATAAAATAAAAGTTAGAATTTTTTTAAGTTTTTTTTTTTCTTAAATTCGATTTTGCCTTAGTTTTCGGTTTTAAAAAAATACCTTCTTCCCATTTTGGAACTTGAAAAGCTGGTAAAAAAAAAAAAAAAAAGAAAAGCTGGTAATCATACCTCGATTATGTCGATTTTGTGTTAAAGCTACCAAATGGTTCATTGCACAATCTTTCCTAACAGACTGTAATTTTACTGAAAGGCCCTTTCTAATTAAACAGCTTTATCACTTGGGATTAAGTAGTGCGGTTTAGTTGAAGCATATCGTGTCAAAATACGCGCCTAGAAATTTTGTTCGGAATTGATTATTGCAAAATAAATGTTTATTTGTTTTCTCTTCTGTTCTTAAAGTCCTCCCTGCTTACTCGCTAAGAGGAAAATGAAAACTTGGTTTCCCGGAATACTGAATAATACTTATGAATAAAACTTATTATTTCTCTGCAGTGATTTTTATTTCTTTAAAATCACAGCAGTAGAAATTATCAACTGGATGGCTTGTAAAGGTATCTTCTTTTTGTCACTACTGAAATGTGAAAACGAGGCTGATGCAATGAAACACCTAAAAGACTAGAACAGCTTACAATTGAAAGGCAAAGCTTACACCAATAACAACTAATACTAAAAGATAAATGGAAATACAGTATATAGTATTTTACAAAAGCTTATTCAGTCATATTAATAAAAATGCAGTGATTAATGTGTCAATTAGGATTGATAATATAAGAAATTAAGACTTAATTTCTTATTCTTAATTAGATGTTTCTACAATAAGAGCGAAGGCCGCGAGGCAACAGTGTATTCCGGGTAATACATTTGTTTTGTAACCAATTTGCTTGTTTTTCTGGATGAAAAACAGTTTCCAAGAGAAAAACATGTAATTTGCCGAGACGGACTAAGGCTCGGCAAAATTTCTGTCGGAATGGAGTTAATTAGACGATAATCTATTATTACCGTTATAATCTTTTGTTTCTATACATTAAAATAATTTTCCTCATAGTGATATTTATTCAGCCAATGGGAGAAGAGGGATGCGGGTTGCGTGGTAATACGTAACAAATACTAAAATATGTAACAGAAGCTTGCTTTACTGTTGTAAAACAAGCTTCTGTTTTAGCGTGATCATGCTAGATAAATCTCGTGCGCGCGCTTTGTTTATCTAGATTCTAGAATGATCACGTGGTATCATTCTTGATTTCCATATTTAACGTATTAGTGGCATAGTATTTAGGGTCTGAGCCACCAGTGGTTTCCCACATCTGTGCCGTTATGTACTCTGTGATGGAATACAGAACAACTACAAAGGACAGAAAAAAAGTGCAATGTCTGATTTATGAAGTATTGTGTTTTCTTCTGTGTTCTGTTATGTCTCTGGCTGCTTGGTCGCAGGGTCCCTAGTGGTACCCTACGTTGCCCGCCACCACCACTGGGAGGTGAGCCAGGCTGCTCGTTATACTCTGGCTGGTCTCTGCCAGGGTCGCCTGAGCTTCCTGACAGACACCAAGTAAAAAAAAAAAACGAACTTTTTGTTGAAGCGAGCACACTAGGAATTAGAGTAAGTAGTACAGTGGGTCAGAATGTAGGGTAAGGAACAAAGATGGACCAAGGTGAAGGGCCCACCCGATGATTTAAGGCGAAGTGGCGAGAGGGTATAGGGCAGCGGTGGCCAACTTAATTGTTGATGCGATCGACTTTTTTTTCTTCAAAACGTGCCGCTATCTACCATTTCAAGAAGTTCATTTCACATGGTTAAAAAGGTTAATCAGCACATATTGAAAAATGTTTATAAATTTTAAAATTAAATACAATTCAGAATTCTTATTTTAAATTCATACTTATTTAAATTTTTAATTTATGTGACGTTTGTTTCCTAACGTCATCTTTCAAGCTTTCAAAATCGGGGATATACTATTTAACCCCAGGGGCTTCCATCTGGTGAGTATGGGCTTGGCACACCCAGGGTCCTGAGCTGGATAACATCATTCTTCTCTTTTTTGGTGATTCCTTCTACTTCTGACACTCTCTCTCTCTCTCTCTCTCTCTCTCTCTCAGGGTAAGTTAGAAATTTTTTTTTCGACTGGTGCAGCATAAGCCTCAGGCTTCCTTGCACCATATGGCTTGGCTAATAATAATAATAAGGCCAACCGTAAAGAATCTTTTGTATGCAAGTCTGTAAGAGTAGAGCGATTCTTAGTCTCTTTTTTTGTTTCAAATACGAAAAGGCCGATTCACATAGATATGTGGAACCAAAATAGGAATTTAAAAGTTCACTGCATTTTTTACAGTACTTTTCTCGGCAAACATATTTCCAAAAGTCTTTCTGATGACCTTGTTTTTAGGAAGATATTGTTTCGCAATGTAATAATTTCATTTTCAAGTAATATTTTCTCCGTGTGAAAAATCTCAGCGATTTTTTCTGCAATTTGTTTCGTATCTAAGTCGACCTTAAATGGACAAGAAATATATTGAACAATGTCTTCAATTGTTTTTAAATCATTGAATCTGGTTTCAAAATCATCCAAAACTTTCTCAATTTCAGAAACATATTTCTCACTATTAAATTCAAAAACAGGATATTTTTGCAAATGATCCAATTTTTTTTCTTTGAGATCCTTAGCCATTGCCAAAAATTGATATTTATATGCAGAAATACTACGAATCATGTCACCCATATTTTTATTTTTTCCTTATAATTCCAAATTCAGATCACTTAATTTACCGGTAAAATCTGCCAAAAAAGCCAGATCACATAACCACACCGTATCTTGCAGCTGCTGATAATCATCTCCCCTTTGATCGACAAATTTTTAAATTTCATTCAGCAAATTTCGAAATCTGTAGAAACTTACTCCGACTCAGCCACCTCACATCTGTGTGTAATATCAGATCTGGTTCATTTTCATCTAGTTGCATTTTGAACAGTCTCCTTTTAAGAGATTGTCCTCTGATGGAATTCACGATTTTGAAAGCTATGTCCATAATACTTTTAGTATTTAATCTTTTGCTGGCTAACACTTTTTGATGGATGATACAGTGGTAACTCAAAAAATCTGGGAATTCATCATCCTTTTGGCACAATGCGATGAATCCGTTAAGATGCCCTATCTTTGCTTTAGATCCATCTGTTGTTATTAATACGAGCTTAAATAGTGGTAATAAAATTTTTATAATTGTGTTAAATATATCAAGACCTCTAGTTCTTTCTTTTAACGAAACCATACCCAGCATTTCTTCTCTAGTGGCAGAATCATCAAAAAACATACGAATAACAACGAGAAATTGAGCTATATCACTGACGTCTGTAGATTTATCCATTTATAAAGAAAAGGACACAAAATTAGCAATATCAGCACGCAATTGTTCGCTCATAGTTTTACTCATTTTTTCGATGTTTACAATAAATCATCAATACAAATATTTATCTTATTTAGTAGTCACGGACTTGAACCCGGTCCACTTAAGGAACGCGTGCTATGCACTCTCGCTCCTGACCACTCGACTACGTCACACCAGAAATTTTGTTGTGCGAATAATCTGGATTTAAGTTCTTTTAATTTATTTTTTCTAAGGTCACTATTAGGCGAAAAATCCGATTGGTATTTACCATGGAGTGCTCTGAAGTGCCTTTCTAAATTTCCTTTTTTGGGTATAGCCACGGAAGCATTGCAAATCCCCATCTCCTGATGGGGATTGTCATGGTTATGATGTTCTCGACCTTAATGGTAGTACTCCATTTCGCCATCCTTTCTTCTAGGAAGTTTGTCACTATCGGATTGACTTTGTAGATGTCCAGCGCCTCTATTAGCCAGCTATGAGGCACAGAGTGCCTCATAGCTATTATTATTATTATTTTCCTTCTTTAAGTCCTTCCTTTATGATAAAGTTCCATACAACTTCCATCTAATATTTGGGAACTAAATGACGGATGAAAACGGCTAGAAAAACGAGTCATTTGAAGGAATTTATGTAGACTATACTTTTAAAAAGAAAAGTGTATCCGTCCTTTTCTACCTTTTTTTTTACCTTGAATGAAAACAAACCTTGAAACACCATGAATTAAGACTATACAGGGTGTAGAGAAACTCTACCGACAAACTTGAACTGGTGATAGAGGGTACCAAACGAAACATTTTTTGTCGAGTAAACATAGGTCGTAAATGAGTCGTTATAGCAGCAGAAGCTATTAAAGGTTGTAAAAATCAGAGCAACACATTCAGTAATTTAATGTCGTTTAATGCATACAAATCATTTGCCGTTGCGCACAAAATAGAAAAAACAATCCATAACACAGTGCTCGAACGTACGACTACCATCAACATTAAGGTATGCATGCATTGAGAGGTCCTCGGAGTGGTGCGTATCTGCCGCTAAAAGCATAAAAGTGTAATGTCATTCATATTATGATCAGTAGGTACAGACATGGAGCGTTTCACTGTTGGAAAAATGGCGGATATCCATTTAATGTACGGCGCAGCAAATGGAAACGGAAGAGAGGCTCGCAGGATTTATCAAGATTTATCATTTCATCTTTGAACACAGACAGAAGGTTGCTTCACCACACAACGTTTGCTGCGATACACCAAAGAATGTGGGACAGTGGCTCTTTCAGTGTGAATATATATATATATATATATATATGTTGGCTGAAGGGGTAAAACAACTAACTAAAGCTCCACACAAGAATTTTTTTTTATCACGAAATTCATTAATGAATGCATTATCTTACAATACTGTAAACCAGGCATGTCAAACTGAGGGTCCCCCGAGGGCCATATGGGTCACATTTGTGTTGTTATGAGGGCCGCACACGACGACAACTAATTGAAGTCATTTAATAAAAATTACTGCAGAATATTTTTATTACTTAAACTTAGAAACATACAATGTGCATACAAATGGTTTAGCAGCTATCCGCATTCATGAATGCAAAGTAATGAAGTAGTTTAACAAAAGAAAAAAAAAAGAAATTTTAAACGGCAACATAGACTTGTATGCAACAGCAACAAATACATCGTACAAAAATTACAACAGTTCAAAATGAACATTTATTTACGACTATTTTTAGTGTTTTGTCCTGAGGCTTGACATCTTTGTTTTATTGACAATTTTTGCTATGCCTGGCTGAAATGTCTGTGCAGTTCTGACTTTCATCAGAGATGAGAGGTGTTGATCAGTCAGTCTTGTTCTCTGAGAAGTTTCTGTTAATTTCACGAAGAAAAAATAATATGTGAACCAAACACACACACATAGGTAGAACCGAGCATTTCCATAATCCTTGTGGCAAACTTTCTGAAGTTTTTAAACTTTTCAGGAAGGTATGAAAAGAAACGAGGTATCCCCACTTCAAGATACTTTGCTCTGAGTGTAGAATCCGACTGCATTTCTAATAGTTCCATCTGCAGTCTTTCTTCTGCCTTGGCAACATCAGAGGTGAATGGTGTGAGAATAATGCAAAGCGGTGTTCAATAGATGAGAAATCACGAATTCTTTCCTGAAATTCTTTTGACAACAATTTCAGGTGACTGTCATACTTAGCAAAGTTAAGTACACACTCAGTATTGGCAGTGTTTTTCAGCTCTTTGCACTTAGGAAAATGAACTAAATTTTCATTTGACAGCTGTGACTTCCATAAGCTTAGTTTTGTAATGAAGCACTTGATGTCATCATACAACTGAGTGATGAGTTTGTTTTTACCTTGTAATTTCAAATTAAGATCAGTTAATTGTGCAGTAATGTCCACAGCAAAAGCCAGATCCTGGATCCAATTTTCATCTTTTATTTCATCCGCGTTTTGACCTTTCATCTCCAAAAACATAATTATTTCTTGTCTCAACAAATAAAATCTTTTCAGCACTTTGTGACATGACAACCAGCGGACTTCTGTGTAGAATGGAACATCGGTAAACTGATTATCCATATCTTCCAACAACTGGCCGAATTGACGGTGGTTGAGAGCACGGCCTCTGATATAGTTCACTGTCTTTGTGACAAAACTAAGCACATGATCCAATTTTAAAATCTTTGAACACAAATTTTGCTGATGAATAATGCAGTGAAAATGTGCAAATGATGAATCTGGATGCGAGTTTTCTATTTTTGTTCGTAACATGGCAGCAACACCATTATGTCTACCAACCATATTCGCAGCACCGTCGGTAGATAAGCATGCAAGTTTACTCAAATCCAAACCGTAGTCATGCAGAACCTGCTCGACTTTCTCAAAGATGTCCTGGCTTGTTGTAGTATTTATGAAGTACTTGTTGTAATATTTATGAAGAACTGATTCCCATGGTGAATCAGTTCTTCATAAATATTAAATTCACTGTCACAAGCCCTGATGAAAACCGCAAGCTGTGCTATTCCAGTGATGTCAACGGTCTCATCAATAGCAATAGAAAAATGTTGAAATCTTGATGATGTGGCCTTCAACTGTTGTTTCAAATCACTTGACATTTCATCAATCCGTCAGCAACAGTGTTCTTGGTTAATGAAATATCTTTGAATAAGTGTGCTTTCTCTGGACACACAATTTGAGCCGTTTTTACAAGGCATGGCTTTACGAAATCTCCTTCACTGTAAGATTTCCCACTCATGGCGATCATTCGGCTGAGTTCATAGCTTGCAGTAACGGAAGCGACATTCCCTTTCTCAATTTTCGTAAAACAAGTCTGTTGCTCACGTTAGCCTTCAATTTCTTGAGTCTTGAGACACGCATTGGGCCTTCATATTTATCGTAAGATCGATGGTTCGTTTCATAATGTCTTTTCAAGTTGTACTCTTTTGGCGTTGCAATGCTTCTGTTGCAAATTAAACAATGTATCTTTCCATTCACCGTTGTTCAAAAATACTGTAATTCCCATTTTTCTTGAAACACTCGCCCTTCTTCGTTCAGTTTCCTTTTTCTCTTAGCTGGAGAAGCACTAGCCATTTTTAAAGATGATGTGCAATCTGAAAAATAATCAAATTAAATTAAAAATAAAATCACCGGTTAAAAAACTGAAACGAAATTTAGGCCAGCTTATGTATTGTTACGAGCGAGATAAACGGATTTTTACCTCATGCTCGTTGGTTCCACTCTCTCACTCAGGCCGAGCGGTTTGCCTTAACCAGAGAGGAACCTTTTCCACTTGTGGGCCGTGGAATTCGGATTAGGACCAGATACCTACACCAATAAATTGGCAAGAATGCTAGAATTCTTGTCGTAAGGCAGCCGCGCGTGATATTCAAAATTCTAAATTACCTAAATTACTTCAATTAACAGATTTTGCGAATCGCTACAGCGTCCTTTGTGCGGGCCGCAGGTGTGCTTGCAAAGGGCCGCATGTTTGACATGTCTGCTGTAAACTGTTTTGACGGGCAGGGTATCGCTTTTCGTCTGAGGAAATCATCGATTCCGTTGATTAACACTTTAAAATGGTTGCTTAAATAGGCGCAACCAGAGAAGTTTTTACTGCCATTGGACCGAGTCCTAGTTCTCACCTGAGTTTTTAAAGCCCTATTCACTAAAGAAGTAGAGGTCATTCAGGGCATTTAGAAATTGTCTATCGCATGAAAATAGGAAGATATACCGCGACCCAAAAGTGACTTTTGTGGAGTAAAGATTCAAGCCCACAGACGAATATTTTTACAGTAGGCTCGCTTCTAACAGAATAATTAGAACCATTAAAGAGCCAGTATTAAGTCATTCTGAGATTGCGAAATGGGCTGTTGACACATTCAACGATCTTGAAAAAGACATCACTGAAGTGAATGCCACATTTGTCCCAGGATGAAATAGATTGCAACATTACCTCTTCTACATTACTTTCGCCAAGCCGGATCTCACTCAGGCTATTAAGTCTCCCAAACACGGCTACCGTGGGACCTGATGCCTTCCCCATATTTATTCGTAAAATTCGTAACCGTACATAACCGACATGCTCCTCCAAGCATTCAATAACATCCTGCAAACCGTCATCACGCCGCCGATGTAGGAACTTTACCTCAGAAGACCTTCGCCTAAAAATGTCCACCTCAAAACTTTGAAAGATTATTATAGACCTGTCTCAATTGGTTGCCACACATTGAAAATTTTTGATTATAAAATATTTTAGCAACCATTGCATTGGCCATCGCTCTGTATACCTCCATTCCACACTTAGAGAGTTTTACCACCACCACAAGCAACCTTCTTGGGTTTGACCATTTGAATACAACGTTTACTGAGCAATGGAGGTTAGCTGGATGTAATATTTTTGGATACGGCGTCAGCCTTTGACATTGTTAAAACGTTACTAAAAATATTACATGGTTACTCTCTGATGAGGTCTTCTCCCTTCATTGACACAATTTAAAGTAAGGTCCTATAGTAAGTAATAGGCAAACAAGTACTACTCAGGATAAGTCAGTTTTAACTTGCATCCTGAACAGAGGAGCCCCTTATGGCAGAGTCCTCCCCACTTCTCTATTCGCGCCTCCGTAGCCAGGTGGGCAGGAGCAGCAGTGTGTAGCACACGCTTCTTGATCAGACCGGGGTTCGAACCCGTGACCACCAAATACGGAGAATGCGGAAAGGTCAGGAAATGACCACCGCATTATTCCCGGAGCAATATGGCCTTAGTTGCCAATGCTCCTAAAAACTAAATAACAACAACAACAACAACAGCTTCTCTATTCGCTGCTTGCCATTGGTCCCTTTTTGTTGCAGAATGTGAATTTTCTTGCGTTATCAGACAACTTTAAGATGTTCATTCCCTCCAGTGATAATATAAATATCCGATTGATTTCAAAGAAATCTCAATTCAACCCGAATACCTTGTTTTGTATCGCAACAGCATTGATAACACCTTTAACCCCAACAAGGTCGCTAAAATGCTCTTAAGTATTAAAAAGCTGAAAATAGGTATTACTGTTACCCTAAACAAAGCATACAGGGATCTAGGTATGTTATGGGACGAGACGTTCACCTTGCAGAATCAAAACAAAACAAAAAAAAAAAAATAAATAAATAATATTCTTGGGGCACTGTGGCATTTCAGACAAGAACTAATACGAATACGGAGTTTCTACCTTGCAACACGCTATGTAGTGAGATGTGTGTGCACGTCCCAGTCATTCAGTATGCTTTATTTTTCTGGACTTCTGCTGAGCCGTTAATTTCAGGGGATTCGTTGTCTACAGAATACTAGATTCTCAAATGACTGAACCGTTACCTTGGAAAGCCGTTTACTATCTTAAGAAGTATTCACAAGATCACAGTGAGAATTGGCTTTTTTCTTCCTGATATATATTTAAATTTTCGCAGTTAGATTTCAGCCTTGAGGCTCACAGAATTTGCATAAAAAAAAAAATCGGTTTATTTTGGGAATCTTCTGCTTTGTCGAAAATGATGAAATTTTGGAATTGATATGGTAATTTGTATATGAGAAAAAAAGATATCTGCGCAGTCGTGTTGGCTTTGATTAATATCGATTAATAAAATGCTGCCAACGATAGACGAAAAAAACAAACAAACAAACGCAACCTCGAATAATAATACAGCATTCTGAAAATGACAAAGAAACCAGGAAGTTACTAATATACTTTTTGCTAGAAGATAGGTTTTGTGATGGATATCAAGAGACAAAGAAAGTTAATTGTAATATACATTTTTTTTCACGCTTTTAGTATTGATAAATAGAAAATAAATTTAGACTTAATTTTTTTTCACATATTGGTCTCTGTTTTCCTTCCAGAAAAATATCTTACAATTGAACAAGGTATAGAACGTTGCGTTTCTAAATTGAAAGTTGCCATCTTAACTTTATATGCAACAATATCTTTCGCTATACATTCTGGACAGTTATCGAAAGTGGTTAGAAGAAAAACCCGAGTTACCGGGAGGGAAAACCATACTACCCCCGCCTGAGACTGACTTAACTCAGCCACGTTGTGAAAAAGGACCATAAAATTCCTCTCACGTCATCGATGGGACTCGAATTCAGATCTTTTCCATCCGGTGGGGGAAGAGGTCTGCGATTCTGCCAACTGTGCTACCCACGAGAGTCACATGTTTGTCTTGCTTTGTGGCTTGTCGTTATTGATAATCACAAGGACAGTGTTGCCATTTTAGCGGTTTTCCCGCTAGTTTTAGCGGAATTGCTTCAGGTTTAGCGGATAAAAGTATGAAATAGCGGATAGCGGATTTTTTAGCGGGAAGAGTATAAATGTTTAGCATTTTATGTATTTTGGCAATGTAACATTTATATTAAGAAATATTAAATTAATTGTTCAATTAATTATTTAATTAACAATAAAAATAATTCATAATTGAAATAGTAGGGATATCATATTTCATAGTTTGTTTTTTTATAAAGCGAAGAATCCGTTTTATATTATTCTGGATTTCCCTGAGGAGAACCCCAACAATTTGACGTAGTTACGCTCGCGGTCAAACGACCTGATCATTGGGTCATAGCTTTAAATTGTTGAATCAAATCTAAAAATGTGGAAAAAATTCTAATGACGCCTTTTTTTGAAACAGCGAAGGAATGGCATTGGATAATTTTTCTTCGTCGTATTTGTTTGGCTTCCAAGAAATGCGATCCGAATTACCGACATCTCTTTCAACGTTTCTAATAACCACAGAGCAATAAGTAATAAGAGTAATAAGTAATAATTATTTCTAATAACTACAGTGTAATAATATCTTAGTATAGTCAGTCCTTGTATTGCACGATAGTTGTATTCCTAGAAACCCTCGTGCAATGCAAAATCGTGCCTTTAGTAAATCCACCAGCCGACAAAATCAATTCAAATATTTATACAGTGTACAGTGCCATAAACGATGGTGCAGATCCGAAAAAGATAGTTCATTCGTGTCAAACAAGGTGGTTATCCATTGAAGTTCCTATAACAAGAATTTTAGAACAGTATATTGAATTAAAAGCCCATTTTGAAATAACTCGTTTGACTGACAAATGTTATACTGCAGAACTTCTTTATTCAATGTTCAAAGATGAAAGTAATTTAGCATATCTTTTATTTTAAAACCTATCTTATCTGAAGTACAAAGAGTAAACAAATCTTTTGAATCAAATACTGCCGATCCTACATTATTACTACATGATTTAAACATGCTATTTTCGATGATTGCCAATAAAATGTTTTTACCAAATACACATATTGAAAGGATAGAAGAGGACATTAATAATTATTTATACCCTAAGCCATATTTAGGTTACCAATTTGAAAGAAAAATAAATGAATTAATAATGAATAAACTTATCACAACAACAACAGGCAACAGTATATAAACATTACTCTCGTTAAATGGGAAAACATCAACAATACAATGAAGTTTTGGTCAGAAGTTTCGAAATATCGAGATGCAAGCGATAAAAATCCATTTAAAGAAATTATCGAATTTGCATTGGGAATTTTAATTTTGCCATTATCCAATGCAGATGTGGAAAGAATATTCAGCAACTTAAATCTAGTAAAAAACAAAACACGCAACAGAATGAGTGTTGGCACGGTTAATGCAATCTTATCAGTACGATACGGCTCAAAAGAGTTGAAAAGTGTTGTAAAAATTATGTTTTACCTGAAGAAGTGCTTCGCAAAATAGGTACACAAGAAGCATATGATGAGGAGGTATTGAATTTCGAAATTAATTTAGATTTTTAAATATTGATTTTATATTACAAACAGTTATATATTATATATTTTTATATTACAAACAGTTATAGTTATATAAATAACTATTTATATATACTATTTGTTTGTTTTTATTCACTACAAAGTACAAACAAAGAAAATTTAAAAAATTTGGCGGGTCAAGTGCTAAAAATAGCGGATTTTGAGTATGCGGCTAGCGGGAAATATTATTAAGAGTTGGCAACACTGCACAAGGACCTTAGAGTTTGTGTTATTTATTATTATTATTATTATTAATATCAATTTATTTCCGAAGAAATGTCCCTTTACAGCTATGCAGCTAGAGGACATGAGTTATATACAGAGATAACACATAAAATACAGACAAATACATTGCATACAGAGCCAGATACAATATACGGCCTTAAACAGCCACTGGTGAAGATACAAAACATAAAGTTACAACAAATACAAAAACATAAAGTTATAACAGATAAAAGTGCATACGGATACATCGGAGCGTGGATAGTGCGGCATCACATAGAGTCCACCTCACAGTTATATACAGAGATAACACATAAAATACAGACAAATACATTGCATACAGAGCCAGATACAATATACGGCCTTAAACAGCCACTGGTGAAGATACAAAACATAAAGTTACAACAAATACAAAAACATAAAGTTATAACAGATAAAAGTGCATACGGATACATCGGAGCGTGGATAGTGCGGCATCACATAGAGTCCACCTCACAGTTATATACAGAGATAACACATAAAATACAGACAAATACATTGCATACAGAGCCAGATACAATATACGGCCTTAAACAGCCACTGGTGAAGATACAAAACATAAAGTTACAACAAATACAAAAACATAAAGTTATAACAGATAAAAGTGCATACGGATACATCGGAGCGTGGATAGTGCGGCATCACATAGAGTCCACCTAGAGCATGACTAAGGAATACATGTCTGCAGGAATGGAAGCTCTGTATGTTCTGTCCTTGCAAAGTTTCTCAACGTCTATGGCTAATCTATTAAATATCTGGAAGGAGTTATGTGGAAACATGTTGTCCAGGGAGGACATGCTACGCAGCTTCGATCTGTATGGGGAGGTGTTGGGCTGGCATCTTCTTCTGTCGGACGGTCTGGCGATGATATCCCATATATCGGGTGACTTCAGTTTTCCGGATAGAAGCTGAGAGAGGGTAAGAAGGTTCCTAGAGATGATGAGATACTTCGAAGGAAGCGTATTAAGATTGGTGACCAGAACAGATTTTGAGATTGTAGGTGTTAGCCCGGCAACCCTATTTAGCCATTTCAAGATCCAGAATTCCAGGGAGAGGAACCTGGCTTGGTATGATGAGGGGTGCTGAGGACCATATAGTCGAGGCATATAATGGAATTGGGAAAATGCAACGAAGAATGTATTTGATAAGGTCCGGGTTATGGAAGTTGGAGATCTCTTGTTTTACTGCCCATAAAGCCGAATATGTTTTCGTTCGAGTGGAAACATCGAACGAAATGATACCCAAATCTTTATGTTGGGTGACTTTTTAACTGGAGAGTTCGCTATAATGATGTTCACATCGTTGGTATTTTTCTTCTTGGTGATAGAGAGTTGTGCAGTTTTCTTTTTATTAATGGAGAGCCCAATCGCATGAAGGTAGTTTTCCAGTTCATGTAGCTGTCGGTTGGAGCTCACAGTAATAGACTGGAGAGACTGGGAGCATTTTGTGATGATGAAGAACTTAATATCATCTGCGTAGGTGGTAAAATTAGTACGGTTTGATAGGAAGGGTTCTAAAGATGCGGCGAAGAGGGCGGCAGAGAGAACGCCCTTTTGTATGAGCCCTCTGGAGCAGAGAATGTGGTGATTATGGTTTTGATTTCTGATCCATAGGGTCCTGGACTGAAGGAGTTTCCTAAGGAGAACTAGGATGTTGCCAGAGATTTTGAAGTAGTTGCACAGTATGGTACCTAATGCATGGGTGGACAGATTGTCAAAGGCCGCCTTAATGTCGAGGAACACAATATTCAGTTGCTCTTTGTTGCTTAAGGTACTTTCAATTCTGAACAGTGTGTCCAAGAGGTTGGTGAACGTGGAACGTCCAGGTAGAACACTATGGAGGTATGGAGGTTTGTGGCTGAACATGTGATGGGTGAGAGCAGGAAGTATGGCTTTTTCCAAGATTTTGAGGAAAGTACATCCTACGGAAATTGGTCTGTAGTCATTAGGCGATTTTGGGTTAGACTTTATTGGAACGGGAGAAACATAATATGTGTTCCAGATAGCAGGGTAAACTCCTGATACGAGGACGGAATTGAATGCATCAAGCAAGAGGTCAATGATATATACACTGCATATTTTAATCATGAAAATAGGGAATCCATCCGGGCCCGTGGTAGACTTGTTGGGAAGACTGTTGATGACCTCAGTAAGGCGTTCCTTTGTGATGGCTATTTTATCCAGTGATGTCTGGTTAGCTGGTGGATTAACCTGAATAAAGGGATTGGGAGCAGGTAGGGGCTTAGTTGCGAGCGAGTTAGCCCATGCGAGGAAGATGTCAGTGGTCATGGGGGACTGTTGGTTCTTGTTGGTGAAGATTCTTTTCCCAAGTTTCATTCTGTGTGCAATCCAGTCGTTCTGCGCCTTCCTCCGAATGCGTAGGAACCGTGCCCGATGTTTTTTTATAGAGTTGGTAGTCGGCTAGATCCCGTGTTCTTTGCCATTTCCTGTATAGTTTCTGTTTCATGATGAAGGCGAGTTTTGCGTCGCTGGTAAACCAGTTCTTGGTTCTGGGAGACAGGCGTACAGATTTGGAGGCCCCTTCACAGGCGATGGCTTTTAACAAGTTAGCTAAATTGGTAAGCGTTTTATCAGGGTGGCTAGCAGCAATTTTTGTCCAGTCTGTAGCTTTTAGTCTTTGTAGGATGATTTGCATATATTTTAATGAGAAGATCTTGAGTTGGGATTCTTTATGGTCATGTTCAAGTTGTCGGGGAGAGCATAGGCTTTCACTATCAAAGGAAATTGGGAGGTGATCTGACGCAAACTTAAAAATCGGCGTTGTGCTAGTGAGATGGTCAAGGTTATGGAATAAGAGGTCGAGGTTTTGATGTCGTCTTGTAGGTTGCGTATGGGTTAGTCTAAGGCCTAGAGATGAGAAGGAGCGTACGACCTTCATAGCAGCTTCGTGTCTTGGGGAGGGCATGTTGAAGTCTCCTAAAACAAAGGTGAGCATGTGAGGCTTGAGATGGGTTATAATCCAGGTAGTTAACTCATCCCTTGTGTCGGGATTATGGTCAGGAGGTAAATATACCGCTACAACTTGAGTTCTCACTTCTTTAACTTTAAAAATTGCAGAAATGGCTTCAAATGCAGGGGAGTCGCTGAGTTGTGCACACACAAGGTGATGGATGTCTTTGTAAATGATGGAGACGCCACCTCCACGTCTGTGGTCCCTGCCGTTGCAAACATTTCTGTAATGGTGGGGAGTGGCCAAGTGGGTGAGTTGTCTTCCATGGTTAAGCCAAGTTTCCTGGATACAGATGAAATCATATTCGTCGAGCAGGAGGAGAGATTGTTACCAACTTGTAGGAATTAGCACGAAATGTTAATGGATTTCATTAATTTTGTTTCTTAATGAAATGAAATTTCTGTCTATAAATGTACCTTAATATTTTCTGATTTCATTTCAAAAATAAGAGCACTTCTGTCGGAAGAATTTGCTATTAGACAAATGTAATTTCGTTTTGTGTTATAATTTACGGTTTCAATTGCCAAACATTTTTTTTTTTAATTTATCAAATTAATGTTAAACTCACTGAAGTGTTTCCCACAGGGGATCTGTTTATTGTCTGTTCGGTTCACTTATTTCTGACCTATCGTAATGCTAGAAATTTGAGATGGTATATGGATTGGAATACTATAGCTTAATTACAAAGTACTTCTAACTTATAGCGTTTCAGATATTTCAAATTCCTTCCAGAAGTACGATAACTATTAGCACAAAACTGATGGGATTCTCTAAATCTGTTCACGCTGTTAATACCAATAGAATGTCCTCTCCTCAGTGATATTGATACGCATTGCTGCGGATATGTCCTTTTACTATCGTAGTTACCTTAATGTATGTTCGATAATTGCGAGATGGTTTTCCTTGATGGAATTGATAATTGTTTCTGTTATGAATGGTAGTTATATTGTTCATGGTCGATGTATATCCAAATTTACGTTTACATAATACGAATCCGAGATTCATTTCTTTTGACTCCTAATGGAACGAAGTGGTCGGTCAAGTTGCATACAGGATTTACCGCTAGGTAGAGAACCAATAGAATCGTTAATATCCCAATGTTCGGAAATTACGCAGAACCAAGGCAGTAATTAAATATATGAACAGTATCGTATTTAATCTTGACATTTCCAGTATTATGAGTTTGTATGTGAAATAGAAACTAATATCAAATATTGGAACTGTTATCTGCCTTCGGACGAAGTGCTTTCCATCATGGTAACTTGTATTTCTGTTGAATATAAAAACAAGTCGTGTTGTAAATACACAATGTTTTACAACGTGACTTGTAAACCATTATGACAAATTTAAATTGTTTTGTTAGTCACCCAGAATTACTTCCATATACCCATTTATGTTGGTTGGTTGGTTTAGATTTTATTGGCGCATTAGCAACCCATTTATGTAATGTGTCTGTAAATGGCGTGTAGCGCACTATGGCCATAGTTGCCGATGCGCCTAATAAATCCCTACATCAACAATTGCGTGTATTCTCTGGTCGATACGCCTGTTTTGCTGGACGAAAAAGAAACCCCAGTTTCTGAGAAAAAATTTTGCTATCTGCGCTCGAAACAGACTAACTCAGCCACGGAGTGAAAAAAGAACCATTGAAGGTAATCGACGAGACTCGAATCCGGGCCTTTTCCACTCGGTGTGGAGATAAAGGTGATGATACTACTTTGCTACCGCCAGACAAACCATTATGTCAGACGAAGTCATTTAGTTTAACTCCGGCTCACTTTATTGATGGAGGCTAAATGGAATGTACTACACCGGTGTGCAAAACTTTAAGGACCAACACTATTTCTAAAGGTTACAACCATAAAATCAAACGAAACAGTCTGTGGCGATTTGCGTAACTGTGGCCGTTCAGTAGAAAGCTGGTACACATGCAAAAATTTGAATTGTGATGAGAGGGCTCACATAAGCAGATAAAAGCAGCAGTTCAGCAGTTATGTGCAAATTACCGAATGGTAAACACGATTGTAACAGACGTTCGATTGGTTTCATACAAAGCTACAGACAACGAAATGGCCAGTAGACAACATCTGACTGACTTTACCCGGGGTCGAATAATTGGGAAGCTCGAGGAAGGTCGAAGTGCGAGGAGTGTGGCTGCAGAGTTCGGTATCGCCCATAGCATCGTCTCACGTGCATGGTCGGCCTTCAGAATGACAGTACAGCTGTTCGAAGAACCAGTGGTGGTCGTCCACGAAATACAACGCCTAATGATGACCACTCTACACTCCTACAGGGCAAGAGCGACCGACACCAGACAGTGGGATCCATTGCAAACCAGCTGCACAGGGTGCAGGATATCGCGGTTTACTTTGGCCAGGTGACTCCACAAAGGTGGACTGTTTGCCCGACGGCCAGTACGCTGTGTCCCTTTAAAACCTGCCCATCGGAGACACCGTTTACAGTGGTGCATCGAACACAAGGACTGGACAGCAGCGCAATGGGGTAAGGTACTCTTTACTGATGAGAGTAGATTCAGTCTCGGCAGCGATTCTGGACGTCAGCTAAAATGGGAGAGAGGTTGGCACACAGTATCACCCCGCAAATATCACTGAAAGGGATCGATATGGCGGTCGAGGTGTTCTCTTCTGGGGAGGCATTATCTTGGATGGACGTACTCAACTCCATATACTGGAAGGCGGTATTGTAACCGGTGCACGCTACTGTACTGTACTCAGGTAATCTTTCCCCATATGCGTCTGCTCCGAGGTGCCATTGGCCCCGAGTTCGTGTTTGTAGATGATAACGCCACACCCTATCCCACTGCAGCTGTTGATATGCTTTTAGAAAGTGAGGACATTGTTCGTATGGACTGGCCTGCCCGTTCCCATCGATCTAAATCCCATCGAACACATATGGGACGCTCTGTGGAGACGCCTAGCGGCACATCCACACCCTCCAGAAAATGCTCACCAGCTGAAGGTGGCGCTGACAGAGGAATGGACGACGTTACCGCAAGAACTTACCAACAACATTGTTCTAAGTATGGACAGGCAGTGCAAAGCCTGCATCGACATTAGGGGTGGCCATATCTCCTACTGAGGACTACCTCTTCCCATTGTTCCATCTTTGTCAGTGATGCATCTGTATCAATACAGACAGTGCTATGTTGTCATTTTTGAATCAAGTCTCTCTGTACCGTTTTGTTTCCGTTGTTGTGTCGGTGTTGTTTCCTTCATCACATCTGTACCTTTGCTATGCTTTTCCCATATCCAGGCCACTCCTAATGAGAAGCTACAGGTGAAAACCTGAGTGGTCCTTAAGTTTTGCACACCAGTGTAATAATGAAGTAAAAATAACATCACCGGCCTGTAAAAGATATTTTCAGGGATATTGCCGCAATTGCTTTGGTCACACTACAGGGTTCCCAGAATTTGTAGTTGTGTATTTGGGTTTGTTTGGATATTTGTGATGGATATTTTAACCATCTCATATGAGTTGAATTTATTCCTTATAGGTTGAAGTACATGTTTTATTTTTATTTATTATTTTTTTTCGAAGCATTACGAAGATTTTGGGTTCTCTGTCTAGAGACCCCAATTATTGTAGCTACATTAATTGTATACTTCAGCAAGGTTAAGCTTTTAATGCACACTATATTTCCAGAAGTAGCTGGACACGCCTAGGATTTGGGAAAAACGAACCATACTCGACATCTACGTGCTAAGAATGGGCGTAAACGCACCTTTTTACACCCATTCCTAGCACGCCAGCTACATGCTAGGAATAGGTGTAAAACGCTGTTTAGCAGATCAACAAAATACAATAGATAGGTCAAGCCACTGACTGTAGCAACTTCCAACGGGGTACCACCACCACTGGATGCCTCTATCCAGTGGTGGTGGTACCACTTGGCAATAGATCAGGGTTCTAGAGCTTTGATAAAATTGTGCCTGTCCTTCTTGT
Organism: Mastigoproctus giganteus; assembly: GCF_048544385.1. Taxonomy (NCBI): domain Eukaryota; kingdom Metazoa; phylum Arthropoda; class Arachnida; order Uropygi; family Thelyphonidae; genus Mastigoproctus; species Mastigoproctus giganteus. The sequence continues at coordinate 53,671,880 of NC_143581.1, read as the reverse complement.
TACTTATTATGCTGTCGATTTCGGCGCCCACATGGTTGAGGGCAGCGAGCATCTGCTTGGGAAGAAATCTCTCAGTGAGTACAAGCCTGTTGTGGTGAACCACAAGTGCTGCTACCGACCTTAGGCTTGGCTGTGGGATCCTCCAAGAGCAAGCGTTCCAAATATTTGGAGATGATATCTGGCCTGTGATGAGTTTGGTTGTGAAGACCACCCTCTTTTCCACGATCAGCCTATTTTCCACTATGATGTTTAATAATACGAAGTTGAAAATACACACCAAGAAATCAGTGAACATGCACTACTTCTCCACGAAGTCCCCGGTTTTATAATTATGCACTAGTCCCAACGATGGATCAGTTTATCAATACCAGTACTGAAGAAGGCCGTGCCCACACGCAATAACCAACATCGCACCGCCTGATGAACTTCCTCATCCGTGGTGAATCCCAGGTGAATCCCTCATCCGTGGTGAATCTTGGCGATCCCAGAACACTGTGACCATGATGTTGATCTTTAATGTCAACACGGCCCGCTTTAAATTCATTTGCACACCAAAAACACACGTGCTTTTTTGTCATCACCTTTTCGCCATACACAGCAATGCTTTCCTGAAAGATGTTTTTTTCAGAGTGCCGAACAAATGGAAGTCTGAAGGTGTTAAGTCTGGGCTGTAGGGTGGGGGAAACGTGACAGTTTCCCAACGATTATGACACAACCACTCACGAGTGGTGTGGGCAGTGTGTGTGTGTGTGGAGTTGCGTGGTCGTGCAACAAAATCACGCCACTTGTCAGGAGTCCTGATCGTTTGTGTCGAATGTTGGCTTTCAGTTTTTCCAACGTTGTACAGTAAAGCTGTGCATTTATTGTTCATCCCTTCGGCAAGAAATCCATCAGAAGAACGTCTTGGCGATCCCAGAACACTGGCCATGATGTTGATCTTTAATGTCAACACGGCCCGCTTTAAATTCATTTGCACACCAAAAACACACGTGCTTTTTTGTCATCACCTTTTCGCCATACACAGCAATCAGTTCACGGTGAATGTCACTTGGTGAAGACCCTTTTGCTTGCAAAAAGCGAATAACATCACAAACACCTGTTTTGGACCTCATTCGCACGGTAGCCGCCAAATTAGCAACCGGAATCTGCTGTGAGGCGACAGTACCGCGACACTGCACTGGCGGTGTTTTTGTACCTTATTAACTGGTCTATCCACTGCGTTTCATCTCATTCCCTTTCACCATTATTAAGAAAAAAAATGTGTTACCTTACTTTTCGGAAACCCCTCGTATGATGACAGTGCACCATGTCGTACTGCATAACTTTTAGTGACGGGTTTAAGATATTTGTCCAAAGCTTCATTGGCATGCCCAGAGAGACACTCCAAATTGACCGCTGCGTTGAAGGAGGAATGAATCAAAATACCGCTTTCCTGTTATGAAAAATTTTCAGTCTTATGTGGATGTAGTAAGTGATTATGGTGGGGGCCGCTTGCACGTTTTCTTTGAAATGTGCAATCGTCCCGCTACTTTTGTCAATGTAGTTTAAGTTGCATTTTGGTTATAGGACAATCAAAATTATGGCTTTCATCCTTGAAATTTTGTGCTTTAAATAACTTTCATGTTTAATCAGTAAATAGTTATTAATGTATAGACCTCATGTTTATTTGATGTATGATTGTTTATGTATGATTGTTTTTGTTACCGAAAATCACTTCTACGATCTTTTTGACTTAGGAAAGCGGTTCCACAATTGGAAATATTGAAACAAACGGGGCAAAATAAATTCTGTACAACCAAAAAAAAAAAAAAAAAAACCACAAACAACAACAACTGTGGTTATAAGCTATTTTGAGAGGTTAGAATTTTATAGCATTGGAAGGGACTTCCCTTGAAAATGCCACTTAAATGGCTTAAGTTTACCGCTCGTCCTCAACTCTTCTGGTTCCAGAATTTATTCATGACATCTGCCCATTTGTCTCTCTGAAGACGCTTTTTTTTTCTCGAGAGATCAGTTTTTAAATGGAAATTAGTTCACTACCAACAAGCCTATTCGGAATTGTTCGTTTACAACTGCTCGCTAAAAAAAAGATAAATTTCATGCATCCAGATGTTTGGCGATCCATGATACGAAGTCTTCGGGTGAGCAGACAATTGGATTTTAAGCCGATCTTATTTTAAACTACAAATCGCAACTGACATTGGACATTTGTAGCTGTCTCCTTTCCCCAGGAGGCATCTCAGATCACGAAATAAAACGAATTTTACTTGTGTGTTTAGGATATGAGCCGTACTTTTCTGAATCTTCCGCTTTAACAGGATTCGATTTTCACAACTACCGCCTCTGTGTCAGAGCTATTTTCTTCTGAAATTGCGTTGTTTCTGTCAGGTATGAAAATCATTTGTCTTACATAACCACTTTTCTTCACACACACTCAAATTTTGGCAAATGGGCCAATCTTTCTCTTTTTAGCTGTGAATGGTGATTCGGAAGTGACAGGATTTCTTTCTCTCCCTTTCTCTTTTTTTTTTTTTTTTTTTTTTTTTTTGTTTGATAAATTTTACGTTTCAGTTTTTGAAGCCCTGAAAATTTCCTGAGGTTCCTACAGAAGTAATTGTAGAGATATGCAGGATAAATGCAAAGTGTTTTTATGACGTCATTTAAAATAAAAAAAATAATAATAATAATAAAGAAGTAAATTACGTGCAGAAAAACAATTCGTCCAATTTGTGTACATAAACCATTTATGGTTCCATTTAAAAGCGCAATGAGTGAGTGAGTGAGTAATTTATTGGAGAAATCTAATAATCAAGTGGAATGAGACGATCAAATACTGTGTAACATCATCGCGAACAAACAATTTTGTGTGTGTGTTATCAACTGTTTAAAGAGATAGACAGTCTCCTTTACAGGAAACGTTGTGCGCTTGCTTATCCATACTGAGTCAGAGGCGAAACTATAAATTCTGGGCCCTCTCCCCTCTTCCAGATTGTCGAGGGGTCTCCATGTTATCTTTAACAACCATACGAAACCAGCCGTGCGCCCCGCGGTGGCAGGCATGGCGGTATGGTTTGTTTGCCAGTTTTAATAATTTTAACTTTTTTTCGGACGAGGAATATCTTTTTTATTTTTCTGGACAGCTGAACAGACAGCGTAAGGATTTGAAGATCAGAGAGTTTCCACACTGAAAGTGAAACATTCGAGACAGCCCATGCCAACACATGTACTATCTCGAATGTGTACACTGTTTATTAGAAAAACTTTCAAGCCCAAAAGTGAGTAAAACTCCTGGAGTTGTTGGCATATACCCAGAATTTTTTTAAAAAGGAGACGGAAAGAGAGTGCACTGAACCATTGAAGTTAATTATGAGGTCGTCACTGGAGTCAGGAGTTATTTCCTTGGGTTGGAGAAACGCCAATGGATCGCCAATACATAAAGATAGTTCTAAGAGTGAAGTGAATGACTACCGACAGGTACTCTGACTTCAGCGGTAAGGAAAATCATGGAGGCAATGATAAAGAGTGCATTACAGGATAATTTAGAAAGAAATTGAATTCTGAAGGAAACACAAACATGGTTTTGTAAAGGGAAAATAATGTTTAATCATTCTGGTTAGTTATTTTGACAGAGTTACTCATTAGCTGGGTATAGGAAATAATTTCAACATTATTTACTTAGATTCCAGCAAAGCATTTGATTCAGTCCTTCATGAGAGGTTACTGCATAAAATGGAACATGTTGAAATCACAGGAATACCCTTGGACGGATTGCAGGATGGCCTGCTTTGGAGGCAGAGGGCTGTGAACAATGTTATTCTTCCGATTAGGCTAATCTAAGAAGTGGGGTTCCCCAAGGATCGGTACTGGGACAGTTCTTGATTTTCCTAAATGACATCGACGAAGGCATAGAGGGCGTGATGTCAAAATTTGCAGTTCATATCAAGGTCGGTAGAATAGTTAATGAATAGCTCCAAGCACAACTTCTTCAGGACGGTTGAGACATCAGAGGTAATGAGAAGTGGTCATGTCTTTTAATGTAATAAAATTCAAGGTCTTACTTGGAATTGTACTTACTTATACTTGGAATAGCATCCTCAAAATAACTTACACACTTTGTGGGGTTGGGTTGAACTAAAAACGGTATAGGAAGAAAGCAATTTTGGGCTTAGGATACGGACGGACGTGAAGTTCTCCAAGAAGTGCAGACATGCCTCAAGGAGGGGTCCCATGATGTCCTATTGAAGATTTATCGAACATTTGCTTGTAAGGAGGTCATGATACCACTGTATAAGGCAATTGTGCGACCACACTTGGAAGAATACTGTGTCCAGTTATGGAGAGCGCACCTAAAAAAAAGACATTGAGCTTCTTGAAGTGTCCAAAGACAAGCAACGTGCCTGGTGAGATCGACAAATATGAGAAAAGATTTCGAATATTCTGGCTGCAGAACTTATAAACTAGACACACTTAAAGGAAATTTGATTGAGTTGCGTATGGTTCTGAGAGATTAAAGTAAAATGAACACGTGAAATTTTTGCTATTATAAATTATCACCGAACTAGGGGCCATAAATTCTAATTACATGGGAATGATTTAGACTGGATTGCAGGAAGTTTTCTTATAGTCAGCTAGTTTTTAATTATTGGAATAAGTTTTCTCCGTGGATGATTGTTGCTGAGCTTGAGGAAATTGAAAGCTCAGCTGGATAAATACCTACGTGAGAAGGGGTTAAATATGTGGTTTATTTTATTTTTCGGCCGGTGCAACATAAGCCCAGGGTTTCCATGCACCATACGACTAATACTAATACTAACACTATTTATCATATTTTTGAATGTCTACTGTGGTATGTTCAGTGATTACCGACTGGCCTATTCTTTGCCCATTTTTGTTTTCGTATCTGGAGCTCGTGCATTCCCAACTTGAAGGACTGCACCCCAATGTCTCTTTTTTCCCCTCCAACAAGATGAGATTCCACACACACACATTGCGTTTGCAGATGCTTGCTTTATTTTGAGTGCCCACTCCCAAGGTCTCCAGACCTGAATTCAATTGAGCATGTATGGGATGCTCTAGGGTTGGAAATGCTATCTATCCTGGAAGTGCTTCAATACCATCAGGACTCTCAAATGCTGATTAGTAGCGTAAGCGTCCTTTGTGTATTGACTGGCTGCCTTGAGTAAATTGTGCCCACTATTAATATTTAGCATCTTCTCTGTTGGATACATGATGTTGCTGAATCCACTCGTATCCAAGATCTTTTTTTTTATTATTATTTTTTAAAATTTGAACTGAGGTTAACCTAGAGAAAATACTCTGTTTTTGATTTTCCATTTTGATCAAGTTCCTTTGGGAAGGGGGGGGGGACAAAGCTCACTAGTCACTTCTCTGTGCGCCTATGCTTGATTCATAATACACTGGTGTGCAAAATTTAAGGACCAGTCAGGTTTTCACTTGTAGCTTCTCATTAGGAGTGGCCTTGATATGGGAAAAACATACCAAAGGAACCTCGTGAGGAACACGACACAACAACGGAAACAAAACGGAACAGACTTTATTTAAAAATGGCAACATATCACTTGCTGCCATGATACAGATGCATCACTGCCAAAGATGGAACAAAGGGAAGAGGTAGTCCTCAGTAGGAGATATGGCTACCCCTAATATCAATGCAGGCTTTGCACCGCTTGTTCATACTTTTAACAATGTTGTTGATAAGTTCTTGCGGTAAATAGCCCATTCCTCTGTCAGCGCCATCTTAAGCTGGTGAGCATTTTCTGGTGGGTGTGGACGTGCCGCTAGGCGTCTCACTAGAGCGTCCCGTATGTGTCGATGGAATTTAGATCGGTGGGAACGGGCAGGCCAGTCCATACGAACAATGTCCTCACTTTCCAAAAGCATATCAACAGCTGCAGTGCGATGGGGTGTGGCGTTATCATCCATAAACACGAACTCGGGGGCCAATGGCACCTCGGAACAGACGCATATGGGGAAGGATTACCTCAGTACAGTACCGCCTTCCAGTTCTGGAGTTGTGTACGTCCATCCAAGATAACGCCTTCCCAGACGAGAACACATCGACCGTCATATCGATCCCTTTCAGTGATGTTTGCTGGGTGATACTGTGTGCCAACCTCTCGCCAGATTAGCTAATGTCCAAAATCGCTGCTGAGACTGAATTTACTCTCATCAGTAAAGCGTACCTTAAGTAAAAATTTTGTTGTCGTAACCTTTAGAAATAGTGTATAATGTATTCCCAGTATCAAATTTCATTGACTTCTGTCGAATATTTTGCAAAGATTGCTCCTTTTCCATCAGTGCTTTGATTATTTACCCATTAGCAGGGGTCGGAAATCTTTTTTGAGTGAAGAGCCATTTTTGATTTAATTTAAAACAAAAAGAGAGAATCCGAAGAGCCGCACCTCAGCTCAGTCTGGGAGTAGGGGAAGTTTTTTTAAGAAATGGAATAGAGTGGGAAGGTGTTTTATTAAAAATATATTTTGAAATATTATTTATTAATAGTGAAAAATGTAACAAACATCCAATTCGGTACGAATTCGTTTTTGCTGCTGAACTTCTTGAGCGAGCTCTCAACATCAGGCGGTTATGCCGTAATTTTCATCTTTAAACTTGCTGAGAGACTCACATTGTTCAGACAGTTTCTCGATTTATTTTTAATAAAGTTCATGTTCGAAAATATTTGACCGCAGAAATATTTGACCGACATCCTACGTCGAACAAAAACACTGAGAGAAGTCCAAACCAAATATTTTAAAATTTATATACTTGTCTGGTAAGCCACTCCACGCATTGAACACAATTTGGTCTTGCTTTTTCAGCTCATCTATCGCCGTCCATTTGTGTAGAATTGCAAGGGCAGCCTTCCAATTCTATACATTCTACCTTTCCAGCTCCTCGATTTCAGTTTTAAGGAATTTTAGTCTTGCACTCCACATGTCCTTGATTTTTAAGTCCACTAACTTTTTAAATTGTGCGTCATGTGGGCTACAAGTTAAAGAGCCGCAGTTACATGTTCAAAGAGCCGAAGGTTGCCGACCTATGGAGTATGCATTCACTCCATATTTGAGCAAACCAAAGTGCTCTTAATTTCAGTTGCATCATTATCTATGGGACTGTTATTCTTTGTTGTTAATTACGATATATAAAATATATAAACAGAATTATATAGGACTGAAAATATTTAATTGCAGATTGTGGTGGGCTTCAATCATGGTTTCCTGCACGATGTGTTTTAAAGACTACGTGATCATAATCCTAAAAGCCATTAAAATTATATCGTGTGAAGACAGGATCCGAATGATTGTAGATTACCCCTAATTGTGATTCTTATTCATTAGTTGTGGTATTGTAACCTCGCCCAATATCAAATGACACACATTCTCAAATTGTACATGACATAGCTGAGTGGGCAATTCGATAATACTTTGTGAACTCTCGGCTGGAATCCACGTGACAAAAAAATACAGTTGATGATATAGTTTTGTCAGATATCTAGTTATAAACCTCCTTTATCTATGTGGTAAGGTGTAAGGTGTGTTGAGGGGTTTAACGGCTCTTGGGGTTTCCTCCATCTCCGCGTATTTTCTATGTTTCGGGCAAGCCTGAGATTTTTTTTTTTTAAAAAAATGTGTGGTTCATGTGCTATGTGGTGTGTTGTGCCCTTTGTTCATCCGGCCTATTAGCCGCCAGGCCCCTAGTGGGACCTGACGTTTCTACACCCTGCCACGGGGAGGCTGGCCGGGTGTACCCAGTGAGGCTATTTTACTCTGGCAGGTCCTGCCACTTACTTTCCTGAGATTTCAGTGGCTCTGACCTAAAAAAAAATATAATATAAAATAAAAATAATAATAAAAAAAGATAAAATAAATTGGAGAAGTCGCGAGCGTAGTTTGGTTAGTTAATGTTCTTTTAAACATCGTTTGGGGTTTACACTGAAAGTCTGTAACTCCTAAAAGGTCGGGCATAAATTTTGGTGTGTCTTAAATTTTGATGTTGGGCTGATCGCTATGTAAGATGACAGTTTTTGGTGGGGAGGCAGAAAACTGGGGGGTGGAGTATGACGCAAAGGGGTCGATAGAGATGATAACCCCCCGTTTTTCAGTGGAGCATGCCCCACCAGAGGGAAAGAAGGGTGGCAAGGGGAGAAGAGGGTTCTCCCCCTGTGAGGAAATGGGGTTTAAAGAAGTCCTGCAGGTGCAGGATCTGAGAGCCAGATGGCGCTCTACTTTAGCTCTGGGACGCTTCAGTGTTGGTCTCAGGAAATTCGTCAGTGTGACAAGAATTTGTCTTGTCTGGGCTAGTTTTCCTCAAGATAGTTGTTTTCTCCTTTTCCTGTGAGCAACTTGGATGGTGCATTTTTCTGTACTGTTGAATTTTCTTCTTTGATTCTGGTTTGTTTGAGTTTCTCCGTTGTTCTGGTTCATCCATTCCTTCTAAGTTTAGTCTTTTCTATTGAGTGTTGTTGTCTTCCTGCTGGACAGGTTGTAGTGCAATAATTGTTTTCCTTCTTGTAAATAGTTGAGTTGCAAAGTTGGTAAAAGCTACAAACTCCTCTTGTGTATTCAGGAATCGGGATTCTTGGTTAATTGGATTGTACTGGATGTTTGTAATGAGGCTCGCTCTTATGTCGTCATAATTTTCACATTCATGCATGACATGAGTCCATGATTCGGGTTCTCCTCAAGTACAATTTCTATCTTCTGTTATGCCTAGCATGTTTAGTTTTTCCTTAAACGGGCCATGACCCGTTAGTAGATACGTAGTATTGGATACGTAGTAAGGATTGGATTGAACCACGGTTTTCGGGTGCATTTTTGTCACTAGTGGAAAAAATGTATGTGTTATTGCTGCTTTTGTTGGTTTCATTCCACCTTCTTTGCCAGGTTTCTGTTAGGAATTCATCTATCCTTTTTTGTTTACACTAGTCCCGTGCGAGCAACTTCCAGGTCAAGGGGTAGTGCACCTGCAATGACCTGGAGCGCCGTTGTACTAACTGTGCTACTCGCTCTAGTGATTGTAAGTAGTATGTTCCTCTGAATCGTTTCAAGAAATTTCCTGTTTGTTACTGTGCTGGTTTTCATCATCCATACTGGCGATCCGTACATAATTACCGGGATGAAGAGGGTGTTTGATATAGGGAGAGGGTCTTTTTATTTAGCCCCCAGTCCTTACGCATGATTCTTGCTATAAGTGTTGTGTATATGCGTATCTTCTTCCTGAGGTAGTTTAAGTGCGGTTTAAATGAGAGATTGGAGAGATTGCTGTCAATGATAATTCCTAAGTATTTTATCTCGGTTGATAATTTTACTATTATTCCTTCTACTTTGATTTGTGGTGGCCTGTTTAAGTTTAGTTTCCCTTTCAGGAGGATCCAGTCCTTTTCCGGTCCTAATTTTAGGTTATTTAGTTTAATCCAATCCTGTAGGATTTGCAGCGCTCCATTTGCTTGTTTTTCAATGTTGGCTCTTGAATCAGCCGCTGTGATTAAAAGTAAATCATCGGCAAAGACCTGGGCCTCAACCCCCCCAGGTCCTTACAGAGAAAGTCATCGAGGACAAAATCCACAGGAGCGGCCCTAGGACAGAACCCTGGGGGCAGCCCCTGCGAACTGCACAGGATAGGCTGGAAAAGGGCGCAATGATCTGCACTTCCCTATCTATCTGTGTGGTTGTTTTTTTTTTTTTTTTTTTTTTTTGGTAGTTGTTGGCGCATCAGCTTCTGTGGCCATAATGCACCTCCCAAGGTTTTTGCAGTACATTGATCGAAGCCCGAGGCGGGATTCGAACCCGCGACCTTTGGGTTGCCAGGCAGGCACTTTACCCACCCGGCTAGCCCGGTAGGCTGTGTGTGTGTGTGGTTGTGCCGGAGTATGAATGCAACCCGGAAGCGATTAAATATATATCTATGTGGTTGTGCCGGAGTATGAATGCAACCCAGAAGCCTTTAATTTCAGAAAAATTATATTTAATCGGAGACACAACTTGATGAGAGATGGCGCCACCAATTCTCCAAAGCTTCTGTATAGCACATGGAATATTATATAAAACAAACAGAGCAATAGCTTCAAAACAGATAGCATACCTTCCGCTACAGGTAGTCATTCTCACTAGGCTAACAGTGAACTGTCTCTATCCAAGGGCACAAACAAATTATTCAAGGAAAAGAAATTTCCGTAGCGTTAACACCTGTTATGTTTTGACAAATGCAAAGTCCAATGGAACTAAATGCTTCATGTAAGTGACCAAACGGGAGGGGTGGTGTGGGAAATGTTGCAGATACAGACTGTCCTTCCCTCCTTCCAATAGTGCTGCGTTCCTATGTGCCGCCAGTAAGCAAAATAAAATTTGCCGCCCTAAATGTTGAATATTGATAAGCGTTAACCAATCAGAAAACAATATCAAAAAAAAAAAAAAAAAAAAAATCGGCGCCCTAATGAACTGCCGCCCGTAAGCGACGCTTACCTCGCCTACCCACTTGCGGTGGCTCTGCATCCTTCCAAATATGAATTTGTTAAGACTTAAAATGGTGAAATTAATCCAATTCTGTAAGAAGTGTTCCAAGAGTAATAATTAGGGACACATAACCTTGGTCTGTTTATCGCGCATAGTCACAGTCTCACCAGTACTGCTTTGTCATTATGAAAGTATTAATACATGCTAATTGCGGTGTATTTATTTGTGTATTTATTAGAGAAGCTGCAGAATACGTAGCGTCAGTGTAGAAACGGAATATTCCGTCGTTCAGACCCCTAAATGCCAGAATCATGGCTGCCGTGCAACTACCTATGGCACAAAATTCAATAATTCTTAGTGAGGAACAAAGAAAAATTGGTTGCATTTGGGATTGTATGCAATGCATTAAAAATTAATGTTTCCCTGCACAAGCTCGTGGCTGTTGTTTCCGTTTTTATTTTTGCGCCAAACCATGGGCTATGAGGCGGCAGTGTACTGTGTCCGTACATTGAGTGCAATCCTCAAGTCGGTTTGCCTAATTTCTGGACAAAAAATCGGAGCTTCAAGAATCCAGGCCTTTTTACACATGCACATGGCATGAATATACAAGTACCATACCAGAATATAAATTCGTACATTATTATTTTATAGTTACTTTTGCATTTATCAATGCACTATTCGCACACAGTTTAATGTAATCAAGTATTCTTATGGAGGTGCAATATTTATTTGGTTTCTACATTTACTACCGAACAGCATAATTTACTTTTGTTCCTAAATCCTGATAGTATAAGTTTAATCATATATTGCAAACTAAATCAAATTTAACTGTAAAGTTTTTTTTTTTTTTTTTTTGTGTTTTGAGTGTAATATGGTGATCCACCATATTAGAAGAGAAATGCGAAGTTCTACTGTGTATAGCCCTGTTAAATTTCTGCTAAACGAAAACGTGAAATTTTTGCAATATTTCAAGCTCAGAATGTCGATAAATATTCATCATCATCACAAGTGTATAAGTGGTGCAAAGTCTTCGTGCATAACAAATGAACTCCATGTTCTGCGGCCAAGATCTTTGAATTCTGGGTTGAAAAAGCTGTTACCTTCGTTGATTTTCTTGCGGAGAGGAAGAATATTAAAGCGGATAACGCTTGAAGGTTACTGAAGGATAAGTAACTCCAAAATCCTAAAGTATCTAGAATCAGGTCTCACACAGCCCCAGCAGCTATGAAAACCTGAAGAATTTAAAACGACAGGCGCTTCTTCGGCTCTCCCACAGTTAGGACGTAACACCAGGTTATAATTTGTTCGGTTATTAAAAAAAGTTCTTGAGCGGTAAAAAATTTCAAAATAACAGGAACGCCATTGAGCTGTGCAATTCTGGTTCCGACAAAAGCCACAAAGCTAATTGAAAAGGCAAAGCAACAATGTTTATAAACGAATAAAAATTTTTATACAATTTTATTGGATAAAGTATCAGTAACGAGCAGAGTTGTTCAATTAAAATGCAACTCAGTTTGTAACACAATTTTTTTTTTTTAAATATAATACTGAAATTAATGAAAACTGTTATAGAACATGCTGGAAGTGGTCACCTTGAACGTGTAGACGGGTATTCACTTTTTTTTTATTTTTATTTTGCATCTGATTCAACGTTATGAATAAAACTGTTATAACAAAATAATAGCATGGTAATGTCCCAAAATAAACAAACACTCTTTGCTAGCGAGAAAAAATCCTGATCCATTTATGCACAGCACTAATAAATAATATGCTGCTTCTCAAATACACAGGAGGCAGAAGGCAGTTTCATTGTGATTGTTGTCAGTGAAAGTGCCTTCTGCTACCTATCAAAAATATTTCACTTAAAAATATCCAATTATATTATGTCCTCTGTTGGTTGTCCGATTTAAGTTGTATGCTTAGTGCAATCAAACTTTTCTTTAAAAATAATCTCATTCATATACGAACCACGCTCTTATTTCGTGTAAAATTCTGTATCCTATCTTCTCAAAATTAAATTAGTTCGGCATTGCACTTATAAACTTATTTCGCGTGCACGTATTTAAATCAGTGCGTTTAGTGACGGTTAGCATTAATTCCACAGAGGATTCCTCAAGACAAACTTCAGCATAACCTCGAAACGTCAGCAAACTATTTAAGTGTATACTGAAGTGGAAATGTTTCCATAAATATATCTGAAATCAATTTTACGTAGTATAAGTATGTATTTTATTTAATTTATTACCTATTTTATTGTTTTTGATATGCCTTTACATACTTATAGTATCTACTGCACCTGGGTACAAGAAAAACTGTATTTCTGTCGGAGTTCAGGGAAGGGGTCCTATTCTGGACCTCTATTAAAGAGGTCGACTATTGTTTTCACGTTTCAAGACTATCCTACGGAACCTACTTTGCTCACTGAATGATGACAAATCGTATAGAAATTATATATAAGAAATGCGATTACTCATCACTGCCAATTCCTCCTGGCAATCCGTCCTAATAAAACGGCTCATTCAATCCTACGGTAACGCAGATGGCTCTTTGTAATACGTATTCCAGCAGAAGCGAATCCTAATAATAATAAAAAGTGGAAATATTTTACAAGGAAAGAAAAGAAGTGAAGTAAAGTAACAGCTATTCGAGTTATTTCAGGCAATTCTGAATGAGTACTTCATTCAGAAGGTAGCTTCTTTTAACAATGAAGGTGAGGTTACCAAAAAACATGCAACTTATGATCGATCGTCACCCTTAAGTTATTAACATATATGATGGAATGACCTTAATGTGTTCAGCTTTATGAGGATCAGTTACCATTAGATAACGGACATTTTTTGTGGACGAGTTGATTTGTCAGCCATTTCGAAAGGTCAGAGTTCAAATGTCATCCAGAACGGGGCGGGGGGTGAAGACTTACTAAGGAATGATTATATTTATATAGAATATTACGTAGAGCATTACTATAAATAATATAATTAGATGGGGCTTTTTCACGTTACAAAATTATAGTTCGTTGTGCAGTAAAATAAAAATCTTTACCAATTTCATAACTATGTACAGTACCACAATATGTAACTAATATGGTGATGTGCTTGTATATTATGGTTGTAAGGAGAGTGCACGTCAATTAATAAAGAATCCATGTCAAAGCCCAAATAGGAATTGCATGACAGAATTCAGAAACATCACCGTGTTACTTTATTTAGGTAATGTATAGGGTCAAATTATTTTTTAAAAAAATTGCACTTGAGTGACAAATAAGCTATGATGTCACTGGTAAGTTGTTTTAATCATAAGAGACTTTTCCATCGTCTGCCAGCATTTTCTTGCGATTAACTCCACCGATAACGCAACGACAAGCACAACAAACCTTGCATCACCAACAACATTTAATTATTTCTTTTTCTAAGAAACTGTCTTCATGATACCTTCTTCTAACGGGAAATTATAAATAAAAAAAATTTACCAACTTATCCCCATTTCCCTAAACTAACCGGACGTAACAGTTATAGATTAAGTTATAAATTCCAACCTTAGTCATGATATTTGAAACCATTCGCCACCAGTTCCCTCTCTCAAGAGAAAACAAATTGGCTAACTAATTAAAAAGGCAAGAAAGACGACAGAACATATGCTTACAACAATAGGCATTCTGCCAAACAATATCAAATGCCACTGAAGTGTCAAGAGCAACTGCTTCAAAATTTTCACGAAACTTTCAGGCATTTTTGTTTATAGGTGTGTGGTAAACCAGAGACAAGTGGATCCATAGTAAAGAAACCCATTTACGATCATAAATTATAAGATTCACAGTAATGAAAAGTTGGTTTTTAATCGATATTATCATTATTTGGAAAAGAGTTGAAGTAAGAACTCTCTCTCTTTTGAAAGAACAGATATTGAAGAATTTCTCTATTCTAAGGAAAACAACACCAGTGACTGTGGTTCGAGCCGAGGTCACTGCTAAATACGATTAATGATGATATTCTTAGCAAAAATTATTAGTTTTATTTTGGTCCAACCTGTGTAGTCTTGACAGAGTATAAACAGGACACGTTTAAGCTAGCCTTGCCGTGCCTGCTATAACTAATGCCATCCCTTTATCTCTGTTTCGTAATAAATAAATAAAAAGTTCTCATTCATATTTCAGTAGCTCAAATATGAATAAATATCAGCGTACGAGGGTGGCCCTGGTACATTGATGAATTAAAATGTAAAATCTAAATTTTGCTACAAAAATAATGGTTTTGGTAGCATATTTTGTTGGGCATGTTTTTTTTCCCGCAATGGCAAAAATTCATTAAAAGAATAAGTTGTATCGCTAACAAATACACAGATAAATGAAGTCAGTACAAAGACAATAAAATGATTTTTTATGAACTTTCCTCATGTGTCCTCGAAAAAAAAAAATTCCTTTCAAGAATGAACCACTGGGCAAGTGTGGGTTGCCCCGGTCTGATTTAAATCGATACCATCCAATCGCATTCTGAAATGTTTTATAAGATGCATAAACAAAAACAAGTTACAATTTGTATATATTTGTTAGCTTCATTAACTCCTTAAAAATTTCTAAGTTATATAGGTTTAAAGCTGTTTTAGAAATTACAAATTACCTTCTGGTAGGTATATTTTGTACTGTATAGCGAAAATATAGAAAATAAAAGAGTGTCGTTCATGAACTTCCTTGCATCTTTTGGCCATTCTCATACTGATTGTACTGTAACAAAGACGCGAATGTTATTTTTTGGCACAAATTCTAAAAAAAAATTTTCTTTTGAAAAATGGTTCCCGATTTACGAACTTTCGGAAACACATGTTCATAAGTCGGGAAATAATTCAGTCATCTAGCTTGGAACAAATAAAATAAAATATTTTCTGTAAATTACATATATCTCGTACCCACTTCGATATAGAAATTTGTCCACCGAAATCAGGTGTGGTAAATTATATTCAGGAAGATAAAAAGTGACATGGGTATTCAAAACTATCGAACAAACTTTACATTAAATTCACTACATAGTTATTCAACTGACTTCTACTTCTAAAATGAGTTGCTTATATTAATTTTTCAACCCCTTTCTCGCTCATTTATGTTTAAATGATCCACAGAATGTTACTGTAGACGCAAATATAAGCCTTGCTATAATTCTCAGATGCAAGACAAGGATCTAAGCAACACAAGTCTGTGCTTATTGCTTTTAGTTAACACGGATATATCTACGAAACATCGAGCCACAACTGCAATTAAAGATAATGTGTTTTTCTTTTCTTTAGCTATTCGCAAGACTGGTTCTATTGCAGTTAAATCTCTTTTGGTAATGAGTGTTTCAGTGTACTGCTAACCATTCCACCCTAATACAAACAGCACGCCTTTTCTCGCTACCGTTAACAGCTAACATTTCCAAGTTTCTCTTCTTTTCCCCAAACCTTAACGATCTCCAGTCAATTCTTTCTGATGCATTGGTGGTTTACCAGCGATATATAAGACCATCCACAATAAATTTGACTATAATCCTCAGATTATGCTAAACGCTTCGCCTTTTTTCCCTCCTTTCTTTACTTTTAACTAAATTAACTGCATTTAGACTAATCTACAGCCTATTACTGGTTTGCCACTCTCTAGCAGTATGTACTGATTAACGCCGCTTCTAAAGTGCTGCCTTAACTTCCATTCTCCAGATATACCCATTTAAAATAACCAGCAGTAATAACGGGAAATTTAAGAGGCTTTCGCAAGCTACGCGTTGACTGTTCAGCACATTAATCCTTCGGGCTGCACGAGAAATTTTGCGCTCTACGAGCTCCATTATGCCATCTGCTAAGGAATAGGCTGTAACACTATTTCGAATTCATGAACTTCACAGTTCCACCGCACTTCATAAAATCCAAGAATTTACAACATTGTGAGTCGAGGCTAGAAAGGCGTTGTCGTATGGTTGAGGAGCACCGATGTAGTTACGCGCTGAAAGTAATGAAACTGTCATGTCTACCAATTCGGTTCTAGAAGCGCCCGAACTGAATGGCATCCTGGACGTAAGGTGTCTCTAAGTAGCGTCAGCGCTGCTGCGAAGTTCCCTTAAATAGCGTTCTGGTACGTCGGCATCAAGTGCGAATGTCCTCTATCCACCCTTAATGCCGTCCTTCCTGTGTAAAATATGCAACTCAAGTAGATAGGTTTCCTTTACCGTCCAGGAAAATTTTGTTCCATTCATAACAATTTTCACAGCATAGATTATCCTTAATGAAGAAGATAAGCAAGGAAATGCAGTTTGCTGTTTATATCATGTAACATATTTCTATCTTTCTATTCATTTATACTCAGGTTTTACATTAATGAGCTCTAAGGATCATGTATTTCAAACCTTTGACCATTCAGTTCTTTGCAACGGTAAAGTAGTGACGACAAAAATCGCAGATGAAATGTTAGGAACGTACTGCTAAACGTCTGATTTACATTGTATATAATTTACGGTTGGAAATAAACAGATGTTTAGATCTCAGGTGGGTTAAAAATACTTTATTCTTTCTTTTAATATATAAAAAATATCACTATCGTATCGGTATTCTGAATTTATTTTCATGAATAATGCTCCTCCACCTAGGGCTCAGGCGGTCGATGAATTCTTTCAAAGTGAAGAGCTTCTTCAGATCATGTAATTAGCCAGATCTTTGTCCGAATTCGATTGAGGATGTCTGAGATGCTTAAAGGACAAACTGGATCACATTGGCCTCCTCAAACCTATCACATGTGCTAATATATGTCCTTTTTAGAAGACTGATTTAGTATGAGTCCTTATTATCTGCCTAGTAAACAGCCTGAGAACTCCTGACGGAATTGTACAGGACTGTAGTTTTGGGTAGTCCTGAAATTGAAGCATATTTCTCATAAAACTTCGTATAACAGAGGTTTATAATAATACCCAACAAATGGTTTGCCAGGATTCTATCAAGTACATATTTTTCTTGATAGTTCAGATTTTATTGTTGTAACTTCATTTTGGATACTAGTGTACTGTATTTTTATTATTTGTATTTGGAGTCGTTAGGTGAAATTTAATATTCATTATAATACTATAGTAGCATAGAGACATTGTTTTGAAAAGCGTTCTGATGATTCTATTTGATGATCTTTGGAATAATTTCAAAATTATCGCCTGCAGTTCTTTTGATCGAATTGCTACTGAACACTTCTTACTCCATAAGTTTAAAACTGTATTTCTAAACACAGTTCTGTACCTCCCTCCTTCCCCCCGAGATGAAAGAGAAGACCATGCTAAGTTTGGTTGTGGAGATGTTATAGGATTCAAGTAGTAAAGACCGAGCGCGCGCACCCAAACAGACACACAGACAGAGATTTTTTTTATATGGTAATTAATTACAACGTTAAAAAGTTAAAAATATAAAGGAGCACATGAGCCGAATTTGAACTCAGAAAGGGATAAGCTTTAAAGGAATATTGAACAGTTGACATTTTCTTGGTTTACCGGAAATGTATTACAGCCCAGACAAACATGTAAAGTACTAGAGAGATACAGTTCTATGACATGATTGCATTGTTATTTGTATAAAGTAAAACTAAAGTTATCTCAAAAAAATAAATCAATAAATAATAAAAATAAAATAATAATAATAAAATGCAATTTTGTAGTTGAACGTTGTTTGACACTAAACTGTCGATGTGTGTCGCGTACGGCCACCAGTTCATTTTCTGTGCCGCCCCTTCACTGATTTTAATCTAATTATAAAATATGACCGAGTTCATTGTCTAAGAATTTCTAAATTTAAACGCATTACCAATCGCCAGAAAATACATTATTCAAAGCATTGTAATTTGTAACCGCCAACAAAATTCTCGTTTTTGCTGTTGGGAGAAACGAACGAGCGTTTTGAATTCTAAACGAGTATGCACAGTTTTGTTATTGTGAATAATAATAATAAAAAAAAGGGGAAAAAAAGAAAAGAAATAAGCCTTACTGGATGTTAAGAGAAATCTGTTTTATATCATGCAATATAAAGTGGGTTCGTGCTTAATTTTATATCGCATGTACGAACATGTGATGCAGGTAGTGGAGATCCGATTCTTTTCATGAAAAGGGTAGGTGTGCCTAATAAAGTGCCCCCTCGGTGTTTATTCTACTGCGATTAATATAGTGACAGTTCAGAACGAGGTAATTAAAATTTAAATTTTGATAATATAAAAATTTTCCGAGAACAGAATATGTCTGAAAATTATAATTTATGTCGATGAACTCTGCTGGACTTGATGCTATATTGAGTAGTAGTAGTAGTAGTAGTAGTGGCATTTGATGCAAGAAAGCAAGTGTATGAGCTAATGCAGCATCAGCCAAAAAAAAAAAAAAAATATATATCACACCATTCCCTCCAAATGCCTGTCCAGTTCCTCCTTAAATTTATTTAACCTGTCAACTTCCACAACGACAGATGGAAGTTTGTTCCAGCAATTAACCACCCGCTGGCTAAAGGCAAATTTCTGCACATCTATTCTACATCTGTCTTTTCTTAATTTGAATTTATGCCCCCTTAGGTTCGTAATCTGAACAAGTGGAAGGATCCCATCAAAATTCAGCGTGCTCAACCCATTCAAGACCTTATACACCTCAATCAGATCACCGCGCAAGTGCCTAGTCTCCAGCCATTGCAGAACTTAAGCCTCTCTTGGTAAGAGGAACCCTTCACTCCCCTCACCAATCTTGTTGCCCTTCTCTGTACACGCTCAAGTAAATCTACATCCTTCCTAAAATGAGGCCTCCAGACCTGTACGCAGTACTCAAGGCGTGGCTTGACCATTGCCTTATACAGAGGGACAATCACCTCCTTCTCCCTGCTAGCAAAATTCCTATATATCATTGACAAAACCCCATGACCTGCCCTGGCAGCCTGTCTGCATTGCTCAGAAAACTTCATATCTGACTGCACAATTACTCCCAGGTCTTTTTCATTTTCTACCACCTTAAGTATAGTACCACACAGTTGGTACGTTTCTCTGGGGTTACTTCTACCCATATGCAGTACTTTGCATTTGTCAAGGTTAAACTTCAGTTGCCACTTCTTAGCCCATCTGCCCAAATTATCTAGATCCTGTTGCAGTAGCACACTGCCATTACTGTCATTTAACAACTCTGCCAACCTTTGTATCATCTGCAAACTTCGACATTAAGCCTGATATACCTTCATCAATATCATTGATAAATATACAAAACAACAGTGGACCTAACACCGAACCCTGTGGGACTCCACTAATAACATTAGTCCACGAAGAGCAGCATCCATTGATTACCACCCTCTGTCTTCTCCCACTTAACCATCCTTTTATCCATTGTAGCAACTTACCCTTAATACCATTCTGCTCCAATTTGTAGAATAGTCTTCCATGCGCAACAGTGTCAAAAGCTTTCCTGAAATCCAAATATATGATATCAAAATTATTTTTTGCATCCAGTTTCTTTGTAACCACATCATAATATCCTATCAAATTTGTCAGACAAGACTTTCCCTTAACAAACCCATGCTGTGTCTGAATTATTGCTGCAGTCTTGTCTAGATGATCCTGCATTTTCATCGCACAAAACTGTATTTTTAATACAGTTTTGTGCGAAATATATGGCATTTTCAAGAAATTCTAGTTATGATAATGATAAAATTTAAAATAAAATATTGTACTGAAACTCGCGAGGAAATACACCTTGTTATTACGTACTACTACTACTTTAAAAAGTGTTATTAATGAATTGTTACAGTGTATTGTACTGTAGTCGGTGCCGTGCTTGTATAAAGGCGTGCTACCACCTGAATAGAAAGCTGATTTATTATATTTTCCTTTATTGTCTCTTGCAAAAAATAGCCAGGGCAGCAGCAAACGTGTATACATGATAGCTCTGTATTTCTATTAACCTTTCACAATTTATACTTCGCGCTTCATAGATGGAAATAAACTTGGTGTATGAATCACGCATGTTATAACACGAAGGAAGTTGAACTAAAAATTTTCTCTTTTCCATTGTACTCTATTTTGGTTACAGGTGATGCCTTTGCTATGATATAAAATGTTCACAATGAATAACTACTAGAGGAATACGGAATGGAAAACTATTTTCGCTGTACTACAAAGGAAGAAAAAATAATAATAAAGAGAAAAATATAAAATTCTTTAAAGTGATTTCTAACTTCTAAAACGAGGTGCCGTGGCGTGCGGGGTGTTATAATTTCACTTGGAAATATAATTCTACATTTTTTTAATATTCTACATTTATAATTGTATACTGAGTGATCACTGAATTATGACCACACCTATGAAAACTGAATGCAACCCGTTGACCACGTGAGGTACGAGAGTGCGGAGTTAGTCGACCTACGTAGCATAGATAATGTGTCAGTGATGCACTAGGTAGTAAAATTCCGAGCGTGATGGGTAAAAGGAAGAATTTATCGGACTTTGAAAAAGGACAAATTGTGGGTGCTCGACGAGCTGGTGCCTCGATTTCCCAAATGGCTGAACTGGTGGGATTGTTAGACAGCCGCCGTAGTTAAAGTATACCAGGATTGGCATCAAAATGGTCACACAGCGACCCGACGGCAAAAATGCAAAGGTCAACGAAAGGTTGATGTTAAAGATGAGCGCCTGGTCCGAAGACTAGTAGTATAGGCGAACAGACACAGCACTGTTGAAGAGTTGATTACCCAATACAACACGGGCCAACTCGGAACAATATCTGGCGTGACCATGCGTCACCCGCTCGCACGTATGGGCTATACCAGCAGACGACCCCTACGGCATCCTCCCCTAACCAGGGTTCATCGTCGTAAAAGACTCGCCTGGTGCAAAGAGCATGCAAGTTGGACGTTAGAAGACTGAAAGAAGAAGGTGTGCTGGTCGGATGAGTTACGTTATTTACTCCACACCGTGGATGGTCGTGTAAGGATTTGGCGTTAGCAACATGAGGCTCTTGATCCATCATGCATGGTATCAAAAGTGCAGGCCGGTGGAGGCGATTGTATGGTGTGGGGCATGTTTCACCGGCAGGAACTTGGACCCCTGGTGCATGTGGGACAACGTATCAGTGGTCTCCGCTATTGTCAATTGCTTGCTGACTGTGTACACCCCCTTTATGTTACGCTTTTACCCGAATGGCGATGGTGTTTTCCAAGATGACAATGCGCCGAGTCATCGGGCACTTGATGTGCAGGAATTGTTTATTGAACACAGTTCTGACTTCCAGCATATCGATTGGCCTCCGAACTTCCCCCGATATCAAACCCTTAGAGCACCTGTGGGACTATGGAAAGGCATATCGGGCGTCTGGATACACCAATCACCTCCATACCTGCATTTCTTCATTACACGCAGCTTGATTGGTCATACCTCCTGAACGCTTCCGACATCTTGTTTAATCAGTGCCACGTCGGATAGCTGCTGTACTGAGGGCAAAAGGAGGACCTACGAAATATTGGTAGGTAGTCATAATTCAGTGATCACTCAGTATATATTATAATCAGTGTTTTAACAGTATTGATATTTAATAATAATTCATGGTTGTGGTATTTTTTGGCTGTAACTTTTTGTAACCAGTGAAATAATTACGAGTAAGCTTATTTAGTATTGTGATAGAAATTATTTGAAGCAATTTTCTGATTTCTGTGAGTACGCAGCGATTTATTCTCCATCACATATAGAGTTTATAATTTTGAACTTTAATGCATTTGAACTAACATAATCACTGTTAATTTAAATAATTTTCTGAATAACCTAAGGGGCACATGTGATTTTTTTTTTTTTTTTTTTTTGTAATTTTATCTCCACAGATTTTTGTGTCAGTTTGTTGTAACAACCCTTGCGGTAGCACAACGGTTGTATTAGTATTAGTCGCATAGTGCAAGGAAGCCTCAAATTTTGTACACCATCCAAAAATAAAATTAAACAAATAATAAAATAAATAATAAAAATAAATAAATAATAATATGAAATAAAATAAAATAAATAAAAATAAACAATAATAATAAGAAAGAATAAAATATTAATAAATAAAAACGATAAAAATATAAAGAGAGATATAAAATATGCAATAAAATATATAAAGTAAATAGACTAATTATGTTTCTGTCCTAACGAGATAACTATCCGGTCGACTTTTGAATTTCTGAAAGTTTTGGGCCTCAACTACTCGTGGATATAACTTATTCCGGTAATTAACAGCTCGCTGGCTAAGAGAAGTAATTACCGTCCACTCCACCGGGTGTAAAATGCCTGGGTTCAAATCCCGTCGATGACGTGAAGAAAGTGTGTATGGGCCTTTTTCTCAACGTGGCTGAGTTAGTCGTTTCCAGGCCATGGTCTTTTCTTCCTGTTCTTCGTCAAGAAACTAGGCAGATCGATGAGAGTGGTGAGAATCAAGCAGCTTACTTTCGCTGGTCTTTTCGTATGTGCAGATTACACGTAGACCAGATAGTGTCAACTAATTCCAATCTACACGGAGTGAACAGTTTATTAGGTATAGGACCTCCTTTAGCCTCCAGAACAGCCTAGATTCTTTGCATGGACTCAACAACATGTCGAAAGCGCTGCTCTAGAGATGCTGGCCCATATTGACTAAGTTGCTTGCAAATCGGACAGTTTGGGATCTCCACTTCGAAGAGCCCGTTTCCTTTGGGTCCTTAATTCGCATCTTAAGAAGAGCTTGCAAGCCGACGAGACAAGAAGAGTGTATCTACAGATCACAGATGGTTGAATGTGCTGAATGATTTCCAAACATGCAGAAAATGTGCGAATTCATCCTCCTTTTGCGGGTATGAACACTGATCATCCGGAATATACTTTTTGACATCAAAAATGTCATTGATGACGATTGAATCTGTAGAATCTTAGTTGACAATACAAATGAATTACTTAGACTTGCCAAGGGTTCTTTAACAAAATGAAGATAAACGAAGAATTACACAAGTTTAGTCCTTCCAACAAATAGATTTAGAAAAAAAAAAGAAAAAAAAAAAAAAAAACTCACCATAAATTTCATCAGTAGATAAATTATGAAAAGTAAACGTAGTTGTATTAACTGTATGAGTATTTCTTTAATTTTATATTTTTTCCGTGTTACTTTATTCTTTTCAATAAAAGGATTTCGTTTCATGATTTAATTTTAATACTTCCGTAAGACTTTTCATATAAAAATGCATGAATCAGAAAATCCTTTGTTGTACTATGGATTTTCGAATTTAGATTCGGAAAATATAATGGCCATAACCAAAAACAACCTATCATATCTGTACAACCATATGTTTTTCTCCCTGCTAAAGACATTAATGGATTACTTCTGGAAATGAATGGGTAAATTTTAAGTGAATGAATACACACTCTTCAGAAATGACCCACGTTGAGTAATATCTTCTGCCACTTAATTTGTAACTAACTGTGTAATTCAGTGCTTAAGACACGGTTCATTTTAATATCAAATTCCAATTGCTTTTAAAAAGAATTGTACAGTGTTTTTTTGCCTGTGTTTTCAGTCTGTATTTCAAAAACCATTTGTTTTTGAAACCAAAAACATTTTAATATTTACTACTAGGTAGCAAGAGTCTTATTTCAGCATAAATAATTGCTTGTCTTTAAACCTTGTTTATCATTATTTCAGTCTTCAAAGCATGAACTGCTCTCCGCTTCATTGAAATCCTATAGTTTGGTTGTTCAGAATAAGTTCCGAGTGTATTTGACCATCGTTTCAAAAAATCAAGTTTCCAGGAGAAGACACTGTGAGTGTCTCCCGAGTCGACCGACTATCTCGGCTAGGGTGTGACACAAAACCTATAAAGGTTTCTCACAACCAGACACGAATCAGTCCCCTGGCCTTTTCCAAACAGCGATCAGATTCCCCCTGTACCAGCCTGCTTTATGAATAACGGTCACAGTCCCCTGTGCTAGTTACGATGGCTAGTTACAAGAGGAAGAACCATTGCAGTGATCATGTAGAAAGCGCAACAATTTGCAATGATTTATTACACATTTGTATATTCTGAAGCAACGTTTTACTCCATTCGGCGTCAGTTATATTTCCTATGCCTGTGAAGGTGAATCGATGGTTCTTTTCCAAGTTTATATTCCTTCTGAGATAAACTAATCATTTAGAGCATGTAAAAAGAATGGGCGAACGGTACGCACTGCATTCCCAGAAACTGCGTTGCCTATTAGCAATTTTCAGTAATTCTTTTCTCTGGTGGACAGTGAGCTGTTGACTGCAGGCTACAATGTCGACGAGTCTGACGTTATACCTCTAGGTGTCATTATGTGAAACAAACCAGAGGCAATTTTAGAGAGAGAGAGAGAGAGAGAGAGAGAGAGAGAGAGAGAGAGAGAGAGAGAGAGAGAGAGAGAGAGAGCTTAGCCTTAGATATAATGTGACCAGACGGTACCATCGATCATTGTCACGTTGCGTTCCTCTTGGCGCCCGTATGACGTCACACTAAAAGTTACCACGGGAATTAATTGCTACTGTATCTAGTAAGTGGCAAATCCAAGGAAATAACGCAAGAAACGTACTAAAGTACACAAGCAAATCAATAAGACAGAAATGAACAATAAACTCTGGCTCAGAGGAGATGCATTCACGCTGAATACATCTCCTCTGAGCCATTTCTGGGCACACATAAACAAAGACGGCTGAAACTAAACAAAGAAAGTGAAAAGAAAAATAAAGCACAAAGACAGAATTCAAGACCATGCTAAAAATAATAACATATCTGCCATAACATTGGATTATACAACAGTCGTACTTAAAAAATAAGAACATTTATTTTTAAAGTAAAGTTACATGGAACAAAGGAAACCAGTAAAAAGTATCTCACACATTTCTCACTTTTCCACGAAATTACCAGAACCAACCACACAACACATGTTAGTCTTCTACTACAGGGCAAAGCCATCATCTCAGCCCGTTAGGTCGAGACACTTAAAAATCTGAAGCGTGCAATGAAAAATTGTCGTCTAACACCACAACGCAAAATCTCGACGTCATACTGCCTATTTAACGGTCACGAAGGACAGTGAAAATTGCTCTCACAACGTCCACAGTATGGAGCTCTTCCCTGTAGAGCTGACAGTTTCGAACACTGAAAGACTACGTGAGGGGCAAGCGCTATGACTATAATTGAGCCAAAAGGCGATGGATAGCCGGTTGCAAAGTATAGAAACCGATTTCTTCCTCGGAGCGATTCCGAAGCTGGCAGCATTGTTTAGATAGCCCTAACAATTTTCTGTAAGGTAAAAAATAGTAACGCGATTATAGCCAGTGTTCTTTTTGATATATACTACTGTTTTGAAAATAAATGTGCAGTTAGTTTTGGTGTAGTTCTTGAGACCCGCAAAGATACAAATTACATCACTGCAATAATATAAATCTGCTCAGCTGAGTCTTATTTCGTCGTTCTGATCAAAGCAACAAAAAGAATACTTCCTGTTAAAGTTTAATTATCGCTCTACTCACTTCATCTGTCGTTTTAAACCTTTTGAAAAGCCGAATTACTATTTATTAGTTATTAAAGCCTAATTACTATTTAGGAGTTAAGATTTGTCTCTCAAGAACAAATCATATGGAATAGAGATCCAAGAATAGGTACCAATTACTATGTTCTACATTCAGGATCATTTCAATACAAGCAACAAGTAGACTTTTATATTTATCGTTACTTCCCTGTTGAAAAGAGTGATACAATTGTCACTTGACCAAAACAGATTATTCAAGCATAGAGGGGTACATCATTGGATGTGCTGTAGGATTACCGTTCATTTCATTGCTATGCTGTTGCCGCTGCTTGGCGGGTAGACTAAATTCATAGGCTGTGCTGATGATTTTAAACTGTTGATATCCACTATGGCATATGATGATCCTAAAATTACAACCTCCTGCTATTCAACAAAAATCAGCTAGCTAGCAAAATACAACTTGTAGAATGTGTATAAACCCAAATAAGTCTATTACGGTTGTCTTAAGATGAAACGAGAGTTCAGTCCATCACTGAATGATGTTGTCATCTTAACTGAACAGCAAACATTTTCAAGAATTATTTTTGTCTCTGTTCTATACAAGGTGTGAATAATGGGGAACTGTTGCCTAAGAGTAGCCCCCCCCTCCCTCCTGGGTTACAAGAAACGTGATTGCATCAGCTGCTTAATATGACCTTACAACTGGTTGTGGAACGTATGCAATTCGACGTCGACGGTAATTTACAGTCTCACTGGATTTTAACTTACACTGCTCGACAAAATTAACATACCATGTAGTAGAAAGTGTGGTGTAACTCGTGCAGGTTGCGATGAAGCGGGACAAAATTTGGTGTTTTGGTGTATCATAGAATAACGATGAAATGAGGAGACAGCGGCGAGAAACTTCAAAGGTGTAAGGGACATTTATAGGGTTTATATAAGAATAAGAATTACCAAAAGGGTCATATTACAGAAGTCTCGAAAATATGGTCATATGATATCAGTACTGCATATGATCCCTTGTAATGGCTAAACAGGCCTGACAGCGGTGAATCATGGTCGATATAAGTGTGTGTGTGTGTGTGTGTGTATTACATAAATGAGAGCTTACATATGCTCAATTTTTCCCACGTTCTATTAATATTTTGGAAATAAACAAGGAATTATCTTTTATTCAGTGCGTAGGATTTCTTCTTTCCCAAATCTCCTTATACGAATAAAATAAGAAATGATACTCAAAACAAATTTACATAATTAAAATAATTTAAAATAAATTATTTTGTCTCCTCGTATTTTAAATAGTAATTTATTGATATTCCAGTGAGGAATTTTAATTGCATGGTTTGATTGAACTTTCATCTTATTTTAATAGCATTTTATTCGTATTGTAATTTTGCGTTTATGACAAAATGTCTTCCTTCACTAAAGGTTGCATGGGGGGTTTAATATTTCTGGGGTCTTATTATTGATATTCCAGTGAGGAATTTTAATTGCATGGTTTTATTGAACTTTCATCTTATTTTAATAGCATTTTATTCATATTGTAATTTTGCGTTTATGACAAAATGTCTTCCTTCACTAAAGGTTACAGGGGGGGTTTAATATTTCTGGGGTCGGGGTGGGGTTCTCCGCTGTGATCCTGGGGTGTTGGACTGTCTGTGTGTCAATAGTGAGGAACACATGAGTTTTAAATTATTTTAATTATGTAAATTTGTTTTAAGTATCATTTCTTATTTTATTCGTATAAGGAGATTTGGGAAAGAAGAAATCCTACGCACTGAATAAAAAGGTAATTCCTTGTTTATTTCCAATATATATATATATATTCTGTGATAATAAATCCCATTCTTCCACTAGCGCAGACCTTGGCTCACCAAGTGACCGAGGAGTTGGCTATCGGCGTGCAATGCGACGTACAAGGTCTTCCCACACATGTTCGATCGGAATGAAGTCTGGTGATCGTGCTGACCACGGCAGTCGTTGGATATTCCTTTTCCACTTGAGCTCTATGTGCAGTGGCGTTGTCATGCATTGAAAGAAAATCTGGGCTAGCCGCACCCCAAAAAAGTCACACATAGGGTTCAAGGATCTGTTCTCGGTACCTCTGCACAGTTAAAGTATCCCTACCAAAAACATGAAGAGGGGTGCGGCTGTTGATCATTATTCCACCCCACACGAGAATACTGCCTCTATCGTAAGTGTACCTTTCTCTGATGTTGGAGCAATGGTTCCGCATTTCTCGTTGTTTCCAGATGAAATAACGTCTAGAATCTGTTGGCTAAAACGGGACTCATTAGAGAACAGAACTGTACCCCATTTGTCAGGCTTCAAGTCTCCAACGGCCGCTATCTCAAGGAATCTAAACCAGTGGTTGTCAACCTTTTTTTGCTCGTGGCCCACTTCTGAGTTTCATTTATTTCTGTGGCCCCCCCCTCATATTGTTTAATTATAATAAATGTAATATTTATAATAAATATGTACTTTATCAACTGCACTTTTTATTTATACCATGTATTATTTATTTATAATATAAGGAATATTAATAATAAAAAAGAGGTTTATTAACTACAATTTTTATTTATAATAGAATTTTTATTCATATAATGTTTTGTTTATTCACAATATATAATTATGCTCCTAACAAAAAATATTACAATAATATTATTGTCCCTTAGTTTAGTGAGATCAGCAAGGATCTCACTAATTTCTTTTTTATATTAGTAATAGTTTTATTTTAGAAGTGAACTTTTCGTGGCCCACTTAACAGTTTCCATGGCCCCCAATTTTACAACTTTTACCTGTGGCTCCTCAGAAATACGACATGGCCCCCACTGAGAACCACTGATCTAAACGACGATGACATGCTATCCTGAGTACTAGAGATGTGGCTATCCGACTGAGCAAGCCCAAAAAGAGGAGCGAAGTGATGTGGCCATAAACAGTGTTTTTATGGGCATGAATAATTTGATCGATTTCTATTGGATACTCGGAATTTGCATTCCAGGATGCCCATTATATTAAATCTATTTATACTCTTGCAAAATATTAATGAAAAACATTTTGTTCTGTTAATTTTGTCGAGCAGTGTATTTCCGTGCTGTATAAATACGAGAGTGAGTTAAATGAAAACGAGATTTTGATTGTCTATATTTGAATTGATAACAATATTATACTGAACAATAGGACACATTGGAATTAAGCAAATAATCAGAATTAAGATAATCACTCACATATCTATTCTGCCAACCTGCATTAGTGTTTGAATATATCTATATCCTTGCTGTTTCTAACTGAATTATTTGATTATAAATTGCTTCATATGGGATACGCTGAATTACAGAAACGTATTCATCATCATCACCCCAACAAACTTCTTTCCGACTAAATCACAGTGGTGTACAGTTACGATGGATACTTGGAAAATTTACCAGTTATGCTTTGGCTGCCCTCTAGGTGACTAGAATAAGGCGCGGGAGCCACATTTCATGTGGATTACTTGTTCGAATAGATTACGTGACTGGTTGAGCAAAAGGAAAAAGATGATGCCGTTTGCCATACCCATGATATGAGGGAGACAAAAGCTCACGATGGTGATTGTAATATGAATATTAATACTTTTTTATATGTATGTAACTATATTCTAAGCGAAGATATGTAGAAGTTTGTTTATCCGAATTCTGTTGTTCGATTCATTCAGTGATGAGATCAATCCTTTACGATGACAGGATGCGAATCCCAGTATCTTCACAGCAGGGACTAGATTCTGTAGAAGACGAAATCAAATGCGATGAAAGTACGATTAGCGGGGACTTGAGAAATTCATCCCATCTTAAATACATACCCGAAGAGAAACATCGGAGCTGGAACTGTTGAATGACTTCATTAGAGGTCTAGCTCTCTCCTGAGATTAAACCGAACTTCCTCTTCGAGACTAAAGCAGAAACACTTGGTTAAGAAAAGCGGCAAAGTGTCTTACTATTGAAGAAGAAACCAAGTTGTGGCGAAATTCTTTACAATAAACGGTCTGCTCTGCTATTGCCGTGATATCAATGGAGTTTTTAGGGACTTTTCACAAGTACTCATTACATTTCAATGGTGCCTCTTCATCGATTCTTCACAACGAAGTTTTAAAACTGTTCACTTGCGTAATGGGAACTTAAAACCATCCATTCCCATTGCCCAAACTGTTAATCTGGAGCTGGAACGAGCAGTGTGCAGTATATGTTTTATTAGGACATCTGACGAAGATTTTTCTTCCGCATATCCATACTTGACATAATGAAGGTTTTTGCGAAAGCAGCGAGTAAGTTGAATTCGAGACGATTTAATTACTTCAGTGAGAAATTTCCAAAGGTGAGTACCGTGAAAGTGAAGCAGGGTCTCAATTCAATGCTTCTGCAGGATGAAAGCTTTGAAAAATGCCCCAAAGTATTAGAATAAAAGCATAGCAGGCTTTCAAATGGCTTTGTGGAAACTTGTTGGATCATCACCGGTTTCCCGCATACAGAGATGGATAGGACAAACTGATCGGTGCATATATGCATATAGAAATAAGATGTTGTATGTCGCTGAAATTTAATTTCCTTCATATTATTTAGACTTCTTTCCTGAAAAACCTCAGCACTGTGAGTGAACCAGCAGGAGGAACAATTCAATCAACGCATTAAGCCAACTGAAAATCATTACTAAGGTTTCTGGAACAGACGTATGTTGGAAGATTACTGCTAGGTGGTGTAAAGCGATATTTCGGCCAGAGTGTACCAAAGGAAATCATCCGCACAACATGTAAATTTTACACATATATATATATATTATTTTTTTTTAATATACTGTATTATTTGAAGTACTCGTATATGTGTAAAGTTTATTGGGTTTAAACTATTTTATGATATGAATGCAATTTAATTAGTCTGTGTTTGTAATGAAATCGTGTGAATTAATTCGTATTAATATTATCAGAAGTCGTCTTAGGAAAACTGTACGTGATAGGAAAAAACCGAGGAACTATTTGAAGTCAACGCGAAAATGTGGATTAGAAAAGTGTTTAAATTTTCGACGAATTACAGATGATCAACTTATGTGTAGCATGCTCAATTATACAACTATGATTTAGAGCTCTCGTAGTATGAGGTTTCCCCTAAATTGACTTGAATTAATATTACTTGATTTTATTCATTTACCATTTGCCGAAATAATGTATTTTGGAATGTATATGGTTTATTATTACGACGAGACAGAATCTTTAAATTTGGGAGTGTCCCAAATATTTCGGGGCATTTGATCACTGTACGAGGTATGGCAATAAAGTACTGGACTGCCGTTGTTGCGCCCATATTCGATGAGTTTGAAAATAAACAGAAGTGGTATGTTGTAGTTCAAACTTCCTCTATCAGATGGCGGTACTGAGATTGTTTAGTAGGGTAACAGGTTAGTTTCGTTAGTAGTGTTAACGTTCTGTGTCACGATTTTGCAATGGAGTAACGAACGAATATCAAATTTTGCTTTAGACCTGGAAAATCTGAAACAGAAACGTATGAAATGTTAAAAACTGATGAAACATTTAAGTCGAAACAGTGTTGAATGGTATAAGCCAGTGGTGTCCAACCTTTTCCCGTACGGGGTCCGTATTCAAAATTAGATTTCTTTCGCGGGCCGCACAGAGTGATTCGAGTAAAAATTGTGTCACATTTTCTATATCTTGTTACTCGTAAAATGAAGTTTTTATTTTCATGTTACCGTTTTTTCTTTTCAAGCTATATATTAAAAAAAAAAATGCAAATTCCCAGCACTTTTATGTGCAACAAATGTATGTCAATGATTTATTTTTTAGATTTTATTAAAATTATGACATATATATATATATATATATATATATATATTTTTTTTTTTTTTTTTTTTTTTAATACTTTACTTTTGTTTCTGTTTGAAATACTGGAAGGTCTGGAAGATCCTGGGAGAGGATCTTCCAGGCCTTGGGTGATAGCTCAAAGACCCAGTTAATGGTGTGCCCAGCTCTGGGTTTTGTTTGGAATTTAGGGGATTATGTGAGAAGTTGGTTCTTCATCTGGGAGTTCCTGTTTCAAGTTTCTGTGGAAAATTTCGCTTTGCAATTTCACTGGAAGGAGATCCTTGTCCACATCTAGTACCAGTATGCAAGGGCCCTTTTGTCTAGGGGGCTCCGCCAGGAGTCCCAGAGATGGTAATTTAGGATTCTTAACAATCAGTTCAGCATCCTCTTTTGTGGCTGTTTCTATAATTACTCCTGTATTTCGCGTTTTGCGAATTGACTTGATTTTAGTGTTCTTTAAGTCATCTGTCAAGGAATCCATGATGGTCTTCTTGACCTCCTCACTGGACATACGACCTTCATTGGTAAGGGGTTTAAGTACCACAAAGTTAGGTCTGGGTGATAGCGTTTTCTTCAGTGTAGTCCGTAGGTTGGCACCTGAATTGTTTGTCTGGTAGCTCAGTTCCTGAGATTCGGGAATAAAGTCCGGTGGTGACTTCCTCAGCGCATGGGCATATGTGGAGTCGCGCTGTCGCATTTGTTTTACTCCACAGTCAGTGTAGGCTTCCAATTTTGCAGTTGCTTTTTCGCTTTCCAGGTGAGTCTGGATAAGCAGCGATTCTAGCTTGTTCCATAGGGTGACGATTTCTGCCCTAAGAAGTGTTGTAACTCTGTTAGTTGGCTCTTTGAGCACGTTCTCCAGTGCTACTTTAAGTTGTAGCGATTGTTGGATAACTGTCCCCTCAGGCATGCTGGGGTCAAGGGGGAGGTCAGGTTGTCTCATATCTGTGTACTCGGTTTGGGAGAGGGGGGGTTCCATGGTCCCTCTGTTTTGAGATTTTGACCTGGTTTTTCGATCAAATTTGGTACCGATTGATTTTTTGTTCTTAATGGGGGGTTCAGTTTGAGATCCCTCATGTTCTTCGTGTTGCTCTGCTATTTTAGGGTTGTCGGTCACTGGCAGGGTTGTGTTTACAGCCGATTTCCTCGATTTACCCTCCATTTTGAGCAGATACGAATTGGTGAGTTCACTGCGGATGAGCGAGTGGCGAGACAGTCTCACAGAAGGAGCTCAGAAAATGAGTGCAGATGATACCCACTGCAAGTTAGTAGGTGAATCAACTTAAGAAGTGCTACACAAGAACAGTTACCACCAATAGGATTTACGTGCTGTTGTCACGTGCTATTTGCCCTGGGATGACATCCATATGGTCATTATAATGGTATTAAGTTACACCAGTGCTTGCAATATTATTTATGTCAAGTGGCACAATTCTAATTTCTGCCGAAATCGTGGGGCCAAAATCAGCCGTTCACATCCAGTATCAGCGCCCTAATTTAAATAGCCGACTGGGCTAGGTGAGTAAAGTGCCTGCCTGGCAACCCAAAGGTCGCGGCTCAAATCCCTCCTCGGGCTTGGATCAGAGTACTGCAAAAACCTTGGGAGGTGTATTATAGCCACAGAAGCCGATGCGCCAACAACTAACTAGGGTTAAACGAGGCAGTCAGCGATTCCTGAGTTAGGCCTAACAATATTACAAAGGTAATAAACTAATATCAACAGTTTACAAAATCTATTAAAATTTATAGCCAGTTAGAGAAAAACTTACTGACAATTTCTGGACAACAACTGAATTAAATAAAGTACAATGAATACATTAGGATATTAAATGAAATGCAGCATACTAAAACATCAACCGTACTAACAACGACACCAGCGACACTCTCCTGCTATCAAGGTAGCGTTAGGTGGGTCTGAAAGCTGCTAACTGAGGGGTAGCGTTAGGTGGGTCTGAAAGCTGCTAACTGAGGGGAAACAGTTTCTAGATCAAATGCGACTAGTTAATAGATTAACTAGAGTCGCAGACAGAGTCAAAGGTAATTCTTGCACAGCTTCTATTGGAACATGCAATAGCCTGAAAAGCAAGTTGTCAGGGATTCCAAGTGCTGCTGTGGGTCATCATAGAACAAGTAAATACATGGGCTGCATTAGGATAACTAATAGTAAAAACAGGTACATGTATACTCTCATATACACTAATACTAGGAGAATTAAAAGTAAATTTTATGAATTTGAAGTACTGATGAAGTTATCCAGTGCACGGATTGTAAGGTTATCGGAGACATGGTGTCACCCAGACATAAGTGATGCAGAATTTTAATATGTGGAATACAATGCATACAGGAAGGACCGAAAGGAGAGGAGGGGTGGGGGGTTATCCTCTTAATTAAGAAGAGGACATGGGAAACCGGTGCAATGTTAAATTAATTTGGTGTTACATAAGCACTGGGATAACAAAATTGAGAGTAGGAGTGTGCTATAAGCATAATGACTGTAATGAGTACATCAAACAGCTTTACAGAGAAATAGAGTGGGCCAGTAAATGAGAATGTCTTATAATGGGTGATTTTAACTTTCCAGGTGTTGACTGGAATTTGTAGATTGGTCACTCACACACTAGCAAGACTTAAAAAGATTTATTGGATGACTGTTTTCTACAGCAGAACGTTAGAGAAGCAACAAGAGGAAACAGTACTCTTGATTGTTATGGTTATCAGCAGCAATTCTCTATGCATTAAGAATCTGTAGGTAAAAGACCCATTGCGTGGCAGTATTATCAATATAAGGTAGCCTATCGGACTGTTTGATTCCAATAGTTTTCTTCACTGCTGGAGTAATATATTAATGCTTGCAACCTTTATTCATATCACTCGATTCAATAGACGGAACTATTTGGAAAATTCGTTTAAATTAAGAAATAATGAAGATTTCTGGCAACAACTGGCACACAAATTTTAATAAAATATAACAAATATTAAATTAACAAAACAAAAGATTAGTTAACATCTGATGAAAAAAATCGTAAAATAATAAAAATTTAAGTTCTTTAACTTTTCTTATTTTTTGTAGAAACCGAAATTTATGAATAAATTTTTTTTCCCGAATTATATTTCGATGACTACAGGAATAAAGGATTTCACAGAAGATACGCAGAAGGAAATTTGATAGAACGTATTACTGTCACCATGACAACAGTTGGATTATAAAGTCTAACATAAGTTAATTCAAAAGTTCTCATTGTTATGAAATGCGAGAAAGAACACACACACAACACGTATCCTTTTTCTTTCTCGGCTTATATGGCAGTAATAAACTGAAAACTTTTGTAATCACTTTGACAGAAAGTTTCATAGCGCACTGGCTAAGACGATATTTTTAAATAAGAAACAACTGCCATTGAGAGAAATTGTTCATATGAAACGTAAATATTGCTGTTACCGTGACAACGGCTGGATTGTAACGTCTAAAACCATAAGCCAATTCAAGGATTCTCTGCATTATGGAATGCTGGAAAGAAGATATTTAAAAACCGGTTGCATTTTTCTTTCTTGGCTGCTATACCAGTAATAATAGAAAACTTTTCTAATCGCTTTGACAGAAATTTCCAGAAGGTACTGGCTATAAGGAATTTTTTTTTTTTTTTTTGTGAATAAGATACAACTGTCATTAATTAATTGAAATAATTCATATAGTGCGTTAATGTATTATTTGGTGTTTTGGTTACTGTTTTACAGACCTCTTCACTCTTTACTTCAGTTATTTACTAATTTAAATAATGCAGCAGAAAATGTCTTGCGAATTTGCCCGTTTAGTTCCTTTTATCAAAGAACTTAAATGGGTACAATTATAAGATTTAAAATTTTTTCTTTAACAGGTTTGAAAACGGACCTTAATTGTTTTTTTTTTTTTTTAATCATTTGAAATATAATTTTAACTAAAATGCGATCTAAACCAAAAGGCCGAGAAGCGATATGTAATTTTAACTGTATTAGAATTTATAAGTATTGAGATTAATTTGCTATCGTGACCACAAGCACCAAAGCTTGTTAATCAGCAACTGTAGTAACGCCAAGAGAAACTTGATCTATTGGACTTGAAATGTCAGGGTGTTATTTTCAGAAAATACATCCGCAGGGAAGTTGTCCTAATAAAAAGAAGTACAGAAGATAAATGAAGAAGAAGATAGTTTTCAGTTGAATTATGAATGGTTGCTGGCTAATTCTTTCGCGTGTTTCCTTAAACTGCACTATAAATTTCTATAGATTACTCTGATTTAGGACATAAATTGAGCATCTGCTTCTCTTAAACGTTTAATAACTATGGCAGGGAGAGAAATCAGTACAGTTGGCATATTAAATCTAATGTCTTATGACTTTAGTTACCTTGAATTTAAAAATCTAAAATAACGGCAACAAGTAACATAAACATGTAATAACTATTTTTTTTTTGATTTAGCACAACAAAGATGGCATAAAAAATAAGTACAATAGTGCTTGCCCTAATAGAACAGGGTTGCGTATGTATTTAAGCTAAGAACAATTAAAACAACATTGTGTGTGCCGAGCACGGATAGCGGAAGTTAAGCGAAACTTCTTTAGACTCTTTTGAAACGTTTATTTCAATGTTACAATTGCATTTTTTTAGTTTTACAGTTCAATTTTACAATTGTTTTAGAAGTTTATTACAAAGTTCATACAGATCTCCCTTTTGTACTCAGTTTATGGAGGTGGTTTCGATGGTCGCATTGTACGTATACTTTCCCTATACGCCTTACAACGCTCACTATTAGTCTTCGGCGTGTTGAATTATTAACTTTTTTCCCGTCGAAATCTTTTATGAAATACAATAGAGAATGAGGAAAGCAATATTTTGTTTCTAAAATTTTTAAAATCGGACTGCTAGAAGCTGTGATATAGCGATTTAAAACGTAAACGACCCGCATGCGAGTTACATCGTGCCCGTGCTGTAGGGGTACTGATTGCGTCATGCGTCGCTGCTACGTACGGCGTACGTCATTTCGTGTCGCATTTTCGTGGCGATTTTTGTCAATCCACGGACGCAAGTTACTGCCATGTGAAAACTGCCTGGTGCGCACCTAAAGAAGTTTCACTTCAAAAGCCGAATGGAATTTTATTTCTTTAGCATGGAAGCTTCTTTTGGAAGCACACCGCAGAGAATTGAAAGCTCCATGAAAGTTATCCAACCAGCTCACTGTCATCT